>NC_135524.1:12060963-12300196 GCF_051989575.1 Stigmatopora nigra | reverse complement strand
TAACCCTAACCCTAACCCTAACCCTAACCCTAACCCTAACCCTAACCCTAACCCTAACCCTAACCCTAACCCTAACCCTAACCCTAACCCTAACCCTAACCCTAACCCTAACCCTAACCCTAACCCTAACCCTAACCCTAACCCTAACCCTAACCCTAACCCTAACCCTAACCCTAACCCTAACCCTAACCCTAACCCTAACCCTAACCCTAACCCTAACCCTAACCCTAACCCTAACCCTAACCCTAACCCTAACCCTAACCCTAACCCTAACCCTAACCCTAACCCTAACCCTAACCCTAACCCTAACCCTAACCCTAACCCTAACCCTAACCCTAACCCTAACCCTAACCCTAACCCTAACCCTAACCCTAACCCTAACCCTAACCCTAACCCTAACCCTAACCCTAACCCTAACCCTAACCCTAACCCTAACCCTAACCCTAACCCTAACCCTAACCCTAACCCTAACCCTAACCCTAACCCTAACCCTAACCCTAACCCTAACCCTAACCCTAACCCTAACCCTAACCCTAACCCTAACCCTAACCCTAACCCTAACCCTAACCCTAACCCTAACCCTAACCCTAACCCTAACCCTAACCCTAACCCTAACCCTAACCCTAACCCTAACCCTAACCCTAACCCTAACCCTAACCCTAACCCTAACCCTAACCCTAACCCTAACCCTAACCCTAACCCTAACCCTAACCCTAACCCTAACCCTAACCCTAACCCTAACCCTAACCCTAACCCTAACCCTAACCCTAACCCTAACCCTAACCCTAACCCTAACCCTAACCCTAACCCTAACCCTAACCCTAACCCTAACCCTAACCCTAACCCTAACCCTAACCCTAACCCTAACCCTAACCCTAACCCTAACCCTAACCCTAACCCTAACCCTAACCCTAACCCTAACCCTAACCCTAACCCTAACCCTAACCCTAACCCTAACCCTAACCCTAACCCTAACCCTAACCCTAACCCTAACCCTAACCCTAACCCTAACCCTAACCCTAACCCTAACCCTAACCCTAACCCTAACCCTAACCCTAACCCTAACCCTAACCCTAACCCTAACCCTAACCCTAACCCTAACCCTAACCCTAACCCTAACCCTAACCCTAACCCTAACCCTAACCCTAACCCTAACCCTAACCCTAACCCTAACCCTAACCCTAACCCTAACCCTAACCCTAACCCTAACCCTAACCCTAACCCTAACCCTAACCCTAACCCTAACCCTAACCCTAACCCTAACCCTAACCCTAACCCTAACCCTAACCCTAACCCTAACCCTAACCCTAACCCTAACCCTAACCCTAACCCTAACCCTAACCCTAACCCTAACCCTAACCCTAACCCTAACCCTAACCCTAACCCTAACCCTAACCCTAACCCTAACCCTAACCCTAACCCTAACCCTAACCCTAACCCTAACCCTAACCCTAACCCTAACCCTAACCCTAACCCTAACCCTAACCCTAACCCTAACCCTAACCCTAACCCTAACCCTAACCCTAACCCTAACCCTAACCCTAACCCTAACCCTAACCCTATCCCTAACCCTAACCCTAACCCTAACCCTAACCCTAACCCTAACCCTAACCCTAACCCTAACCCTAACCCTAACCCTAACCCTAACCCTAACCCTAACCCTAACCCTAACCCTAACCCTAACCCTAACCCTAACCCTAACCCTAACCCTAACCCTAACCCTAACCCTAACCCTAACCCTAACCCTAACCCTAACCCTAACCCTAACCCTAACCCTAACCCTAACCCTAACCCTAACCCTAACCCTAACCCTAACCCTAACCCTAACCCTAACCCTAACCCTAACCCTAACCCTAACCCTAACCCTAACCCTAACCCTAACCCTAACCCTAACCCTAACCCTAACCCTAACCCTAACCCTAACCCTAACCCTAACCCTAACCCTAACCCTAACCCTAACCCTAACCCTAACCCTAACCCTAACCCTAACCCTAACCCTAACCCTAACCCTAACCCTAACCCTAACCCTAACCCTAACCCTAACCCTAACCCTAACCCTAACCCTAACCCTAACCCTAACCCTAACCCTAACCCTAACCCTAACCCTAACCCTAACCCTAACCCTAACCCTAACCCTAACCCTAACCCTAACCCTAACCCTAACCCTAACCCTAACCCTAACCCTAACCCTAACCCTAACCCTAACCCTAACCCTAACCCTAACCCTAACCCTAACCCTAACCCTAACCCTAACCCTAACCCTAACCCTAACCCTAACCCTAACCCTAACCCTAACCCTAACCCTAACCCTAACCCTAACCCTAACCCTAACCCTAACCCTAACCCTAACCCTAACCCTAACCCTAACCCTAACCCTAACCCTAACCCTAACCCTAACCCTAACCCTAACCCTAACCCTAACCCTAACCCTAACCCTAACCCTAACCCTAACCCTAACCCTAACCCTAACCCTAACCCTAACCCTAACCCTAACCCTAACCCTAACCCTAACCCTAACCCTAACCCTAACCCTAACCCTAACCCTAACCCTAACCCTAACCCTAACCCTAACCCTAACCCTAACCCTAACCCTAACCCTAACCCTAACCCTAACCCTAACCCTAACCCTAACCCTAACCCTAACCCTAACCCTAACCCTAACCCTAACCCTAACCCTAACCCTAACCCTAACCCTAACCCTAACCCTAACCCTAACCCTAACCCTAACCCTAACCCTAACCCTAACCCTAACCCTAACCCTAACCCTAACCCTAACCCTAACCCTAACCCTAACCCTAACCCTAACCCTAACCCTAACCCTAACCCTAACCCTAACCCTAACCCTAACCCTAACCCTAACCCTAACCCTAACCCTAACCCTAACCCTAACCCTAACCCTAACCCTAACCCTAACCCTAACCCTAACCCTAACCCTAACCCTAACCCTAACCCTAACCCTAACCCTAACCCTAACCCTAACCCTAACCCTAACCCTAACCCTAACCCTAACCCTAACCCTAACCCTAACCCTAACCCTAACCCTAACCCTAACCCTAACCCTAACCCTAACCCTAACCCTAACCCTAACCCTAACCCTAACCCTAACCCTAACCCTAACCCTAACCCTAACCCTAACCCTAACCCTAACCCTAACCCTAACCCTAACCCTAACCCTAACCCTAACCCTAACCCTAACCCTAACCCTAACCCTAACCCTAACCCTAACCCTAACCCTAACCCTAACCCTAACCCTAACCCTAACCCTAACCCTAACCCTAACCCTAACCCTAACCCTAACCCTAACCCTAACCCTAACCCTAACCCTAACCCTAACCCTAACCCTAACCCTAACCCTAACCCTAACCCTAACCCTAACCCTAACCCTAACCCTAACCCTAACCCTAACCCTAACCCTAACCCTAACCCTAACCCTAACCCTAACCCTAACCCTAACCCTAACCCTAACCCTAACCCTAACCCTAACCCTAACCCTAACCCTAACCCTAACCCTAACCCTAACCCTAACCCTAACCCTAACCCTAACCCTAACCCTAACCCTAACCCTAACCCTAACCCTAACCCTAACCCTAACCCTAACCCTAACCCTAACCCTAACCCTAACCCTAACCCTAACCCTAACCCTAACCCTAACCCTAACCCTAACCCTAACCCTAACCCTAACCCTAACCCTAACCCTAACCCTAACCCTAACCCTAACCCTAACCCTAACCCTAACCCTAACCCTAACCCTAACCCTAACCCTAACCCTAACCCTAACCCTAACCCTAACCCTAACCCTAACCCTAACCCTAACCCTAACCCTAACCCTAACCCTAACCCTAACCCTAACCCTAACCCTAACCCTAACCCTAACCCTAACCCTAACCCTAACCCTAACCCTAACCCTAACCCTAACCCTAACCCTAACCCTAACCCTAACCCTAACCCTAACCCTAACCCTAACCCTAACCCTAACCCTAACCCTAACCCTAACCCTAACCCTAACCCTAACCCTAACCCTAACCCTAACCCTAACCCTAACCCTAACCCTAACCCTAACCCTAACCCTAACCCTAACCCTAACCCTAACCCTAACCCTAACCCTAACCCTAACCCTAACCCTAACCCTAACCCTAACCCTAACCCTAACCCTAACCCTAACCCTAACCCTAACCCTAACCCTAACCCTAACCCTAACCCTAACCCTAACCCTAACCCTAACCCTAACCCTAACCCTAACCCTAACCCTAACCCTAACCCTAACCCTAACCCTAACCCTAACCCTAACCCTAACCCTAACCCTAACCCTAACCCTAACCCTAACCCTAACCCTAACCCTAACCCTAACCCTAACCCTAACCCTAACCCTAACCCTAACCCTAACCCTAACCCTAACCCTAACCCTAACCCTAACCCTAACCCTAACCCTAACCCTAACCCTAACCCTAACCCTAACCCTAACCCTAACCCTAACCCTAACCCTAACCCTAACCCTAACCCTAACCCTAACCCTAACCCTAACCCTAACCCTAACCCTAACCCTAACCCTAACCCTAACCCTAACCCTAACCCTAACCCTAACCCTAACCCTAACCCTAACCCTAACCCTAACCCTAACCCTAACCCTAACCCTAACCCTAACCCTAACCCTAACCCTAACCCTAACCCTAACCCTAACCCTAACCCTAACCCTAACCCTAACCCTAACCCTAACCCTAACCCTAACCCTAACCCTAACCCTAACCCTAACCCTAACCCTAACCCTAACCCTAACCCTAACCCTAACCCTAACCCTAACCCTAACCCTAACCCTAACCCTAACCCTAACCCTAACCCTAACCCTAACCCTAACCCTAACCCTAACCCTAACCCTAACCCTAACCCTAACCCTAACCCTAACCCTAACCCTAACCCTAACCCTAACCCTAACCCTAACCCTAACCCTAACCCTAACCCTAACCCTAACCCTAACCCTAACCCTAACCCTAACCCTAACCCTAACCCTAACCCTAACCCTAACCCTAACCCTAACCCTAACCCTAACCCTAACCCTAACCCTAACCCTAACCCTAACCCTAACCCTAACCCTAACCCTAACCCTAACCCTAACCCTAACCCTAACCCTAACCCTAACCCTAACCCTAACCCTAACCCTAACCCTAACCCTAACCCTAACCCTAACCCTAACCCTAACCCTAACCCTAACCCTAACCCTAACCCTAACCCTAACCCTAACCCTAACCCTAACCCTAACCCTAACCCTAACCCTAACCCTAACCCTAACCCTAACCCTAACCCTAACCCTAACCCTAACCCTAACCCTAACCCTAACCCTAACCCTAACCCTAACCCTAACCCTAACCCTAACCCTAACCCTAACCCTAACCCTAACCCTAACCCTAACCCTAACCCTAACCCTAACCCTAACCCTAACCCTAACCCTAACCCTAACCCTAACCCTAACCCTAACCCTAACCCTAACCCTAACCCTAACCCTAACCCTAACCCTAACCCTAACCCTAACCCTAACCCTAACCCTAACCCTAACCCTAACCCTAACCCTAACCCTAACCCTAACCCTAACCCTAACCCTAACCCTAACCCTAACCCTAACCCTAACCCTAACCCTAACCCTAACCCTAACCCTAACCCTAACCCTAACCCTAACCCTAACCCTAACCCTAACCCTAACCCTAACCCTAACCCTAACCCTAACCCTAACCCTAACCCTAACCCTAACCCTAACCCTAACCCTAACCCTAACCCTAACCCTAACCCTAACCCTAACCCTAACCCTAACCCTAACCCTAACCCTAACCCTAACCCTAACCCTAACCCTAACCCTAACCCTAACCCTAACCCTAACCCTAACCCTAACCCTAACCCTAACCCTAACCCTAACCCTAACCCTAACCCTAACCCTAACCCTAACCCTAACCCTAACCCTAACCCTAACCCTAACCCTAACCCTAACCCTAACCCTAACCCTAACCCTAACCCTAACCCTAACCCTAACCCTAACCCTAACCCTAACCCTAACCCTAACCCTAACCCTAACCCTAACCCTAACCCTAACCCTAACCCTAACCCTAACCCTAACCCTAACCCTAACCCTAACCCTAACCCTAACCCTAACCCTAACCCTAACCCTAACCCTAACCCTAACCCTAACCCTAACCCTAACCCTAACCCTAACCCTAACCCTAACCCTAACCCTAACCCTAACCCTAACCCTAACCCTAACCCTAACCCTAACCCTAACCCTAACCCTAACCCTAACCCTAACCCTAACCCTAACCCTAACCCTAACCCTAACCCTAACCCTAACCCTAACCCTAACCCTAACCCTAACCCTAACCCTAACCCTAACCCTAACCCTAACCCTAACCCTAACCCTAACCCTAACCCTAACCCTAACCCTAACCCTAACCCTAACCCTAACCCTAACCCTAACCCTAACCCTAACCCTAACCCTAACCCTAACCCTAACCCTAACCCTAACCCTAACCCTAACCCTAACCCTAACCCTAACCCTAACCCTAACCCTAACCCTAACCCTAACCCTAACCCTAACCCTAACCCTAACCCTAACCCTAACCCTAACCCTAACCCTAACCCGCTGACCCTAACCCCCTAACCCTAACCCCCTAACCCTAACCCCCTAACCCTAGCCCTAACCCATAGAGCGTAAGCACTAACCTTAACCCTGGCGCGGGGGGAGCTCCCGGGTTTCCGGTGGTGTGGGCTCCGGCGGCGTGGGCTCCGGCGGCGTAGGCTCCGGCGGCGTGGGCTCCGGCGGCGTGGTCTCCGGTGGCGTGGGCTCCGGTGGCGTGGGCTCCGGTGGCGCGCGGTGGAGCACGGTGGGGGAAAATACCGGATTCGGTGGCGCGCGGGGGGAGAAGGGGGTTTCCCAGGTCCAGGGACGCGGGGGGCTCCCGGGGGAGGGCGGGGGCATCCCGGGTCCAGTAGCAGGGGGGGCTCCCAGGTATGGGGACACGGGGAAAGCGCTCCCGGGTATGGGGACGCGGGGGGGCTCCCGGGTCCGGGAACACAGGGAGGGGGCTCCCGGGTCTGGGGACGCAGGGGGGGGCTCCCGGGGACGCAGGGGTTCAGGGTCCAGTGGCACTTGCGCAGGGGGGATATCCTGGATCTGGTGACACTCGAGCCAGAGGAGGGACTCCCGGGTGCAGGGACACGGGGGGGCTCCCCAGGTTGGGGGACAGGTGGGGGCCTCCTGGGTCCAGGGACACAAGCTGGGTGACGCGCGCTGGGGGGGGGGGGGGCTACCCAGATTGGGTGGCACGCGGTGGGGGGGGCGGGCTACCCAAGTTGGGTGGCGCGCGGTGGGGGGGCTACACATGGGTGGCATGCGGTGGGGGGGGGCGGGCTACCCAAGTTGGGTGGCGCGCGGTGGGGGGGGCTACACATGGGTGGCATGCGGTGGGGGGGGCTGCACGGTGGGGCTACCCAGGTTGGGTGGTGCGCGGTGGGGGGGGCTACCCAGGTTAGGTGGCGCGCGGTGGGGGGGGGGGGGGCTACCCAGGTTGGGTGGCGCGCGGTGGGGGGGTTCCCAGGTTGGGTGGAGCGCGGTGGGGGGAGGCTACCCAGGTTGAGTGGCTCGCGGTGTGGGGGGGGTGCTACCCAGGTTGGGTAGCACGCAAGGGGGGGGGGGGGGGCTACCCAGGTCGGGTGGCGCGCGGTAGGGGGGGCTACCCGGGTCGGGTGTCGCGCGGTGGGGGTTGGCTACCCGGGTTGGGTGGCGCGCGGTGGGGGGGGTACCCAGGTTGGGTCCCGCGCGGTAGGGGGGCTGCCCGGGTTGGGCCCCGCGCAGTGGGGGGGTGGCTACCCAGATCAGGTGGCGCGCGGTGGGGGGGTGGCTACCCAGATTGGGTGGCGCACAGTGGGGGGGTGGCTACCCAGATTGGGTGGTGCACAGTGGGGGGTGGCTACCCAGATTGGGTGGCGCGCGGTGGGGGGGAGTGGCTAACCAGATTGGGTGGCGCGCGGTGGGGGAGAGTGGCTACCCAGATTGGGTGGCGCGCGGTGGGGGGGGTGGCTACCCACATTGGGTGGCGCGCGGTGGGGGGTGGGGCTACCTGGGTTGGGTGGCGCCCGGTGGGGGGTGGGGCTACCCGGGTTGGGTGGTGCACGGTGGGGGGTGGTGTACAGTGGGGGGTGGGGCTACCCAGGTTGGGTGGTGCACGGTGGGGGTTGGTGCACGGTGGGGGTTGGTGCACAGTGGGGGGTGGGGCTACCCAGGTTGGGTCCCGCACAGTGGGGGGGGCTACCCGGGTTCGGTCCCGCGCGGTGGGGGGGCTACCCAGGTTGGGTCACGCGCGGTGGGGGGCTAGCAAGGTTGGGTCACGCGCGGTGGGGGGGCTACCCGAATTGGATCCCGCGCGGTGGGGGGTGGCTACCCAGATCGGGTGGCGCGCGGTGGAGGGGTGGCTACCCAGATTGGGTGGCGCGCGGTGGGGGGGGAGTGGCTACCCAGATTGGGTGGCGCGCGGTGGGGGGAGTGGCTACCCAGATTGGGTGGCACGCAGTGGGGGGGTGGCTACCCACATTGGGTGGCGCGCGGTGGGGGGTGGGGCTACCCAGGTTGGGTGGCGCGCGGTGGGGAGTGGGGCTGCCTAGAATGGGTGGCGCCCGGTGGGGGGTGGGGCTACCCAGGTTGGGTGGCACCCGGTGGGGGGTGGGGCTACCCGGGTTGGGTGGTGCACAGTGGGGGGTGGTGCACAATGGGGTTGGGGCTACCCAGGTTGGGTGGCGCCCGGTGGGGGGGCTACCCGGGTTGGGTGGCGCGCGGTGGGGGGGGGGGGGGGGCTACCTGGGTTGGATGGCGCGCGGTGGGGGGAGCTACCTAGGTTGGGTGTCGCGCGGTGGGGGGGGGCTACCTAGGTTGGGTGTCGCGCGGTGGGGGGGGGAGCTACCTGGGTTGGGTGGCGCGTGGTGGGGGGGGCTACCTAGGTTGGGTGTCGCGCGGTGGGGGGGGGCTACCTAGGTTGGGTGTCGCGCGGTGGGGGGAGCTACCTGGGTTGGGTGGCGCGCACTGGGGGGTGCGCTCAGTGGGGGGGTGCATGCGGTGGGGTGTGGGGCTACCCAGATTGGGTGGCGTGCGGTGGGGGGGTGGCTACCCACATTGGGTGGCGCGCGGTGGGGGGTGGGGCTACCCGGGTTGGGTGGCGCGCAGTGGGGGGTGGGGCTACCCGGGCTGGGTGGCACCCGGTGGGGGGCGGGGTTACCCAGGTTGGGTAGCGCGCGGTGGGGGGGCTACCTGGATTGGGTGGCGCGCGGTGGGGGGTGTGCTCAGTGGGGGGTGCACGCGGTGGGGGGTGGGGCTACCCGGGTTGGGTGGCGCGCTGTGGGGGGTGGGGCTACCCGGGTTGGGTGGCGCACAGTGGGGGGGGCTACCTGGGTTGGGTGGCGCGCAGTGGTGGGTGCGCTCAGTGGGGGGGTGCACACGGTGGGGGGTGGGGCTACCCGGGTTGGGTGGCGCGCGGTGGGGGGGGGGGCGCTCAGTGGGGGGTGCACGCGGTGGGGGGTGGGGCTACCCGGGTTGGGTGGCGCACGGTGGGGGGTGGGGCTACCTGGGTTAGGTGGCACGCAGTGGGGGGGGCTACCTGGGTTAGGTGGCACGCAGTGGGGGGGGCTACCTGGGTTGGGTGGCGCGCAGTGGGGGGTGCGTGGTGGGGGGGGGGCTACCCGGGCTGGGTCCCGCGCGGTGGGGGGCTACCCAGGCTGGGGCCCGCGCGGTGGGGGGCTACCCGGGCTGGGTCCTGCGCGGTGGGGGGCTACCCGGGCTGGGTCCCGCGCGGTGGGGGGCTACCCGGGCTTGGTCCCGCGCGGTGGGGGGCTACCCGGGTTGGGTCCCGCGCGGTGGGGGACTACCCGGGTTGGGTCCGCGCGGTGGGGGGCTACCCGGGTTGGGTCCCGCGCGGTTGGGGGCTACCCGGGTTGGGTCCCGCGCGGTGGGGGGCTACCCGGGTTGGGTCCCGCGCGGTGGGGGGGCTACCCGGGTTGGGTCCCGCGCGGTGGGGGGCTACCCGGGTTGGGTCCCGCGCGGTGGGGGGCTACCCGGGTTGGGTCCCGCGCGGTGGGGGGCTACCCGGGTTGGGTCCCGCGCGGTGGGGGGCTACCCGGGTTGGGTCCCGCGCGGTGGGGGGCTACCCGGGTTGGGTCCCGCGCGGTGGGGGGCTACCCGGGTTGGGTCCCGCGCGGTGGGGGGCTACCCGGGTTGGGTCCCGCGCGGTGGGGGGCTACCCGGGTTGGGTCCCGCGCGGTGGGGGGCTACCCGGGTTGGGTCCCGCGCGGTGGGGGGCTACCCGGGTTGGGTCCCGCGCGGTGGGGGGCTACCCGGGTTGGGTCCCGCGCGGTGGGGGGCTACCCGGGTTGGGTCCCGCGCGGTGGGGGGCTACCCGGGTTGGGTCCCGCGCGGTGGGGGGCTACCCGGGTTGGGTCCCGCGCGGTGGGGGGCTACCCGGGTTGGGTCCCGCGCGGTGGGGGGCTACCCGGGTTGGGTCCCGCGCGGTGGGGGGCTACCCGGGTTGGGTGGCGCACGGTGGGGTGGGCTACCTGGGTTGGGTGGCGCGCAGTGGGGGGTGCGTAGTGGGGGGGGCTACCCGGGTTGGGTGGCACGCAGTGGGGGGCTACCCGGGTTGGGTGGCACGCAGTGGGGGGCTACCCGGGTTGGGTTCCGCACGGTGGGGGGCTACCCAGTTTGGGTCCCCCGCGGTGGGGGCTACCCGGGTTGGGTCCCGCGCGGTGGGAAGGCTACCCAGGTTGGGTCCCGCGCGGTGGGAAGGCTACCCAGGTTGGGTCCCGCGCGGTGGGGGGGCTACCCAGGTTGGGTCCCGCGCGGTGGGGGGGGGGGGGGGGGCTACCCAGGTTGGGTCCCACGCGGTGGGGGGGGGGGGCTACCCAGGTTGGGTCCCGCGCGGTGGGGGGGGCTACCCAGGTTGGGTCCCGCGCGGTGGGGGGGCTACCCGGGTTGGGTCCCACGCGGTGAGGGGGGGGCTACCCGGGTTGGGTCCCGCACGGTGAGGGGGGGGGGCTACCCGGGTTGGGTCCCACGCGGTGGGGGGCTACCCGGGTTGGGTCCCGCGCGGTGGGGGGGCTACCTGGGTTGGGTCCCACGCAGTGGGAGGGGGGCTCCCCGGGTTGGATCCCCCGCGGTGGGGGGGCTACCCGGGTTAGTTCCCGCGCGGTGGTGAGGGTGGTGGTGGTGGTGGTGGTGGTGGCAGTGGTTGTGGTTGTGGTGGTGGGAAAAGCGGTGGTGGTGGCAGTGGTTGTGGTGGTGGTGGTGGGAAAAGAGGTCGGGGTGGAGGTGAGGGTAGTGGTGGTGGAGGGGGGAAAGAGGTGGTGGTGGTGGTGGTGGTGGTGGTGGTGGTGGGAAAAGAGGTCAGGGTGGAGGTGAGGGTGGTGGTGGTGGTGGTGGAGGGGGGAAGAGGTGGTGGTGGTGGTGGTGAGGGTGGTGGTGGTGGGAAAGTAGGAGAAGGAGGAGGTGGTGGGGGGAGAGGGGGGGTAAGAGGTGGTGGGGGAAAAATAGAGATAGGGGGGGAAAGATCAAGAGGGGGAAGAGAGAAAGAGGGAGGGGGGAAAAGAGAGAAAGAGGGAGGGGGGAAAAGAGAGAAAGAGGGAGGGGGGAAAAGAGAGAAAGAGGGAGGGGGAAAAAGAGAGAAAGAGGGAGGGGGGAAAAGAGAGAAAGAGGGAGGGGGGAAAAGAGAGAAAGAGGGAGGGGGGAAAAGAGAGAAAGAGGGAGGGGGGAAAAGAGAGAAAGAGGGAGGGGGGGAAAGAGAGAAAGAGGGAGGGGGGAAAAGAGAGAAAGAGGGAGGGGGGAAAAGAGAGAAAGAGGGAGGGGGGAAAAGAGAGAAAGAGGGAGGGGGGAAAAGAGAGAAAGAGGGAGGGGGGAAAAGAGAGAAAGAGGGAGGGGGGGAAAGAGAGAAAGAGGGGGGAGGGAAAGAGGAAAGAGAGAGAAAGAGAGAGAGAGAAAGAAAGGAAGAAGACGAGGAGGAAGAAGAGGAGGAAGAAGAGGAGGAAGAAGAGGAGGAAGAAGAGGAGGGAGAGGGGGGAAGAGGACGGAGAGAGGAGGGAGAGGGGGAAGAGGAGGGAGAGGGAGGAGGGAGAGGGAGGAGAAGAAAAGGAGGGAGAGAGAGAGAGGGAGGAGAAGAAGATGAGGGAGAGAGAGGTGAAGAACAGGAGGGAGAGAAAGAGAGGAGAAGAGGAGGGAGAGAGAGGGAGAGAGAGAGCGGCGGTCGGGGGGAGAGAGAGAGCGGCGGCGGTCGGGGGGAGAGAGTAAGAGAGCGGCGGCGGTGGGGGGGAGAGAGAGCGGCGGCGGTGAAGATGAAGGTCCAGGGGTGGGTGTCCAGGTCTAGGTGGGGGTCACATTACCCGGCGGGGGGTGGGGGTCACATTATCCTTGGGGCGCCATATTACTGGACAATATTGCAGGGTTTTTAGATCGAAAAAAATAATTGTATGGTGAACTTTTTTAAAACAGCCACAAGATGGCAGGAATAGACCGTATGACCGGGAAATATATTTTAAATCAAAGTGCATTGGAGGCATTTTGGGTTTCAAGACCAATTGCGGGTTATGTCATCAATCACACCTACGAATAAACTAGTTTCAGGGTTATGGTTATAGTCAATTAAAAGTGCCGGAATACACTAAACAGAAAAACATTAATCAATTAGAAGAAACTTACATGAGACGACATCTTGAGACGACTTGCGTTGTTGTCCAAATGTGGCATTAAGGGTCTGCAGAAGTGGATGTGGCATTTATTAAGGGTCTGCAGAAGAAACAGTAAAGTAGCATAGGGTAAGAATGTGTTATCCCAAACTAGGCGCTCACCTTCTTGCGCTCCTGGATGTTATTGACGTTGTCCGAGATGCTGGCGGAAGCCGATCTGACCCCTCCGGCCGTGGCGATGCACGAGGCCCCAAAGGTGAAGGGCGCCAGGGCCAGGCCGGCGATGGCCGTCACGCCGGCTACTTTGGCCTTCTGGTGGAAGGTGGCCAGGTGGCCGGCCAGGGCGTGGAGCTTCACCACGTGCTGCCAGAGGACCTCGGCGCGCCCGGTGAATACCTTGTTGAAGACAGGCAGGCCTCGGTTCACCTTGTTGGCCAAAGTGGCAAAGGACCTGTGGGGAGGGGGGAGATATCCGTTCCAACTTCCCTGGAAAACAGACGGATAGACGGCCTCCTGGCACGCCTACCGGGAATCGTCCTGCTCTTTAGATTCTTCGTCTGACGATAACTCTTCCCATTCTGGATGACAAAATGGGGAAAAAAGTGCCATCTATCACTTATAAACCGAAAGCCTTTTAATGGTAAACGTCCCAGACAAGACCGGCAGGCCGGCCCTCTCGGTTAAAAATGGACTGAACATCTGCCAATTACCGACTCTAATCTTGCCTTGGCTGGCTCCAAAATGGAAAAAAATAACATCTTGTACATTTAAGTTTCAATTACTCACGTTTCACTGTATTCCACCACCCCATCAAACTGTCCGTATCCTGTGAAGAAGAAAAGGAAGGGCGTAAGTAAGACGAGACGGAAAGAGGCGGCGGCTGAGAGCGCAAGAGAGCGCAAGAGGGCGCAAGAGAGCAAAAGAGACCAAAAGAGAGCGAGCGCGAGGGCGAACGAGCGCGAACGAGCGCAAACGAGCGCAAACGAGCGCAAACGAGCGCGAACGAGCGCGAACGAGCGCGAACGAGCGGGTGCGAGAGAGCGAACGAGCAGGCGCGCGAGAGCGAGCGAACGAGCAGGCGCGCGAGAGCGAGCGAACGAGCAGGCGCGCGAGAGCGAGCGAGCGAACGAGCGCGAGAGCGAACGAGCGAACGAGCGCGAGAGCGAACGAGCGAGCGAGCGAACGAGCGAGCGAACGAGCGAGCGAACGAGCGAGCGCGAGAGCAAACGAGCGAGCACGCGAGCGAGAACGAGCGCGAGCACTAGAGAAAAAGAGAAAAAAGAGAAAAAAAGAGAGAAAAAAAGAAAGAGAAAAAGAGAAAAAAAGAGAAGAAGAAGAAGAGGAGGAAGAAGAAGAGGAGGAAGAGGAAGAAGAAGAGGAACAAGAAGAGGAAGAAGAGGAAGAGGAGGAAGAAGAAGAGGAAGAGGAGGAAGAAGAAGAGGAAGAGGAGGAAGAAGAAGAGGAAGAAGAGGAAGAAGAAGAGGAAGAGGAGGAAGAAGAGGAGGAGGGGGATGAGGGAGGTGAAGAGGAGGGAGAGGGGGGAAGAGGAGGGAGAGGGGGAAGAGGCGGCGCTCGGGGGGAGGAGAAGGGGGGCGGTCAGGGGGAGGAGAATGGGGGGCGGTCGGGGGGAGGAGAAGATATTGACGTTGTCCGAGATGCTTCCGGAAGCCGATCTGATCCCTCCGGTCGTGGCGATGAGCGAGGCCCCAAAGGTGAAGGGCGCCAGGGCCAGGCCGGCGATGGCCGTCACGCCGGCTACTTTGGCCTTCTGGTGGAAGGTGGCCGGCCAGGGCGTGGAGCTTCACCACCTGCTGCCAGAAGACCTCGGCGCGCCCGGTGAATACCTTGTTGAAGACAGGCAGGCCTCGGTTCACCTTGTTGGCCAAAGTGGCAAAGGACCTGTGGGGAGGGGGGGAGATGTCGGTTCCAACTTCCCTGGAAAACAGACGGATAGGCGGCCTCCTGGCACGCCTACCGGGAATCGTCCTGCTCTTTAGATTCTTCGTCTGACGACAACTCGTCCCACTCTGGATGACAAAATGGGGGAAAAAGTGCCATCTATCACATATAAACCGAAAGCTTTTTAATGACCGATTGTGTGTGTGTGTGTGTGTGTGGGGGGGGGTGTCACCTCTTTTTGGGGTGCCATATTACTGGACAATATTGCAGGGTTTTGGGTCGGAAAAAAATAATTGCAGGGTGCACTTTTCCCAAACGGCCACAAGATGGCAGCAAGAGACCATATTACTGGGAAGTAATTTTCAAATCCAAGAGGATGGCCGAGTTTTTGGTCGGAAAAATAATTGTATGGTGAACTTTTTCAAAACAGCCACAAGATGGCAGGAAGAGACCATATTAATGGGAAATATTTTTTAAATCAAAGCGTATGGGAGGCATTTTGGGTTTCAAGACCAATTGCGGGTTATGTCATCAATCATGCCTACGAATAAACTAGTTTCAGGGTTAGGGTTATAGTCAAATAAAGTCAAATCAATTAGAAGAAACTTACATGAGACGACATCTTGAGACGACTTGCGTTGGCGCCCAGAAGAACCTGTAAAGTGGTATGGATTGAGAACGTGTTTCCCAAACTATTTACAGCTGCAGTACTTTTTACTTTGAAAAAAATTGTAAAGTTGCGTAAAACAATAACAAGTGCATTTCAAAGGACATACATATTTCCTATTGGCTCTATGACAAATCCGCAGCCAAACAGTGACACTTAGTGACACCTATGATGGTGGTGACACTGATGATTGTAATATTGATTGAAGGTCCCTATGACATTTAACCGTGACACGTATTGAGAGATTATATGCAAGGATTCGTGACATCCAAATTCCCTATAACAAAGAACAACCTGTCAATAATCATAATGATGTCTTTAACATGTCTCAGTGACTGTTGGACCTTTTCCATGACATCATTGCTGAAACCTAATAAAAGCGCGACTTGGGACTTAGGAGGAGGAGAAGGTCCGCGGAGCCGAGTGCGTGTTGTTGGAATTATATATTAAAATGTTAACTAACGACAATTATGCAACTTACTAATACATTAATAAGTAAGCAAATGAAACTAAGGCTGAACCACTATATATATGTTTAATAGTGTTTTTACGACTTCACTATGTGGAACACAGCCGCTTGTTAAACCCTGTATGATTTATCGCGTAAATAATGAGCTATCTATACTTTATGGCATAGACGCTGAAGTCACTTTCAGTTCCGTTATCTTAGAATGACCAATGTGAACCCTAGTGTCTCACTCCTTTTTCCAGTTTTGTTTGTGTTACCAGAAGTTATGGCCCCCTCGGCTCAGAGAAAGAGAAGTTACTGCCGACAGACATGAGTTAAAAGGATGACCCATGTGTGGGGTCATAGGGGGTCTTTTCACACACACACTCATACTTAGCGGGACGGAGATCATTGCTATATATGTGCTTTGTAAACTGTATTGAGTTACCTTTCTTCCTCTTGCTTCTGTATGAGGTGTTAGGTCCAGATATATCTGTTATATAAAGCCACGCCTTTTGAACGAGACTCTGCTGACTTTTTCCATTTATGAATTAAAAGAACTTGTGGAAGTAGATACAGGCTAATATTGAAATTAGCTAACAGCAACAACAAACTTTCTACTTCAATTGGCGTCACGGACAGGATTCATTGGAGGAGTTGCAGATACGTGAACGGCGATCCAGGCCGGGACAGTGAAAAGGTCGACCACAACAAAAAGGTAAGACACTCCCTGTTACTGAAAATCAGTCAAAAGTGTCAAATTGGCTTCTAGTACTTCTTAATTAGAGTACTGCAAAAAAAAAAAAAAAAACTCACTGTCCTGCCTTGTGTTGTCTGAAACGGTAGTTCTAAAAGTGTGGCTTGCTTTCTTTTTTCTTATGGGGTTTATCGCTTTTTGCCCGGCCGTAGAAAGGTTTTTAAGGTTTAGGGAGCTGAACCATTGTTGTCTCTAGGATAACATTAAAAGCTTGTGTTTACAAACCTGGAACACTCGGTCTTAAAAAACGATAGTTAGGTTTTTTCTGATGGGGTTTATCGCTTTTTGCCCGGCCGTAGAAAGGTTTTTAAGGTTTAGGGAGCTGAACCATTGTTGTCTCTAGGATAACATTAAAAGCTTGTGTTTACAAACCTGGAACACTCGGTCTTAAAAAACGATAGTTAGGTTTTTTCTGATGGGGTTTATCGCTTTTTGCCCGGCCGTAGAAAGGTTTTTAAGGTTTAGGGAGCTGAACCATTGTTGTCTCTAGGATAACATTAAAAGCTTGTGTTTACAAACCTGGAACACTCGGTATTAAAAAACGATAGTTAGGTTTTTTCTTATGGGGTTTATCGCTCTTTGCCCGGCCGTAGAAAGGTTTTTAAGGTTTAGGGAGCTGAACCATTGTTGTCTCTAGGATAACATTAAAAGGTTGTGTTTACAAACCTGGAACACTCGGTCTTAAAAAACGATAGTTAGGTTTTTTCTGATGGGGTTTATCGCTTTTTGCCCGGCCGTAGAAAGGTTTTTAAGGTTTAGGGAGCTGAACCATTGTTGTCTCTAGGATAACATTAAAAGCTTGTGTTTACAAACCTGGAACACTCGGTATTAAAAAACGATAGTTAGGTTTTTTCTTATTAGGTTTATCGCTCTTTGCCCGGCCGTAGAAAGGTTTTTAAGGTTTAGGGAGCTGAACCATTGTTGTCTCTAGGATAACATTAAAAGCTTGTGTTTACAAACCTGGAACACTCGGTATTAAAAAACGATAGTTAGGGTTTTTCTTATGGGGTTTATCGCTCTTTGCCCGGCCGTAGAAAGGTTTTTAAGGTTTAGGGAGCTGAACCATTGTTGTCTCTAGGATAACATTAAAAGCTTGTGTTTACAAACCTGGAGCACTCGGTCTTAAAAAACGTTCATATTTACTCATATTTGTTGTCTGTGGGATCTCATTTTGTTATATGTTGCCGGTTGTAGTAGTGTGTCATTTTTTGTTTAGGTTTGTGTTTTCTCTTTGTGTTGAGAAAGTAGTGGAAAATCGCCAGATTTTCCTTTGTGTAGATTGAATAACATCATAGTGTTCTCCTTCATATTGCAAAGATAATTACTGTTTTGGTTTGTTTCAGCTAGCGTACTCCTAGGGGCAGCTACACTCCGACCCCGTCCCTGTCGAGAAGAAAGGAAAAGGGGGGGGGGGGGGCACTGCTGCCTCTGTTTTCCTCTTTGCACCCTTTTGAGCGAGTGTGAGCCAGTGTGTGTGAACACAGAGGAGAAAAAGGACACTCACTTGAGAACCAAATTACATACAAAAATGGATCAAGGATGGTTTAAAAACTTTAAATTACCGGATTTTGGAAAAATGTACAAATTCCCGGAATCAGTGGATGATCAGCTGAGAATGTGTTTTGTAGAATATGGAAAGAGTTTGTGTGCAGATTCTAGGGCAAAAGATAAATTGGTGTTGGAGAAACGGAGAATGATTATTGATTTGCAAGAAGCTAAATTGCTGACCGAGGGTAATATGAATGTTGATCTTTGGAAAGCGTGTGCTATGGCAGAGGCCCTAGTCACACAACGTATGGACCAAGCGGAGAATGAGAAGGTACTGCAGGAAAAGATATCTAAAGTCAAAGGAAAGACTGTGGTAGCTTTTGTGCGTACCCTGGCTCAGCTGTTGGCCTCTGTGGCAAAAATTAAAGGGAACAAAATTACACCCACGCCTCCATAGTTGGGACGTCCCTAAAAAATAAAAATAAAAACCTAGAGAAATAAATTAATAGCGTAACATTTGACTATTGTTTGAAAAACGTTCAAAACCAAAGCACACGTGAAGAAAAAATGGCCAAGCCGATAGAGACAAAGGAAAAATGGCCGCCAACTGGAATGAAAAAAAAAAAGCCTTTTCCCCTAGCCCATCTCCTACTAACCCATCCCAAAACTCGCCAACATAAAATCTTTGATAGATCCCAGGCCTGCTGAGAGACAGTAGCCCCCACCTACGCCCCCTCGTCGTAAAGACTCGTACCAGGCAACTTTTACAAACTCCAAGGACACAGGGAGGGTGCGTGCGGGGGGGTTCCTGGAATGCTTGCCTCGCACCAAGCGATGGAGAAAGGAGGAACAGAGAGAGATAAAGATTCAGAGGCAGAGGAAATCAACAATATTAATGATATCAAACATAAAGACAATGCATAAATGGCCTTTTTCCAAATTATTAGGTAAATTACCTGGCAAGTTTAGATAAAATAATTAATTTAGGATAGGCATGATTTCTCTGGGAGTGTGTGAGCATCACAGATCATTCAGTGCACGGAATGATGTGTCTCGGTCGCCCATGAACAGATGAGATATGCTTTAGCGCAAGTCATATTAATGACTATTAGAATATAACGGATTGCATAAGCATCAAACAATTCATGTTAACCAAATGACATTAACCTATTTCTTTTGAGAACGATTAGTGATAAAAAATTACAGACCACTGATGTCTGTGAGTGTGAATGGTTGTTTGTCTTTTTGTGTTTTTGATTGGCCAACCACCAAGATGTATTCAATCCGTTAGATATCAAGGTGGAAAAGGATTTTGCAAATTGGAATCGATTTCTGAAATCGCCAATAAGCCCTTTTCAGGGATGGCAGCGAAGGATTGGAAATTTGAAATCGATTTCTGAAGTCGCCAATAAGCCTTTTTGGATGGCGATGAAAAAATTGTGGAAAATTGTTTAGTCCAAACAAATGTTTTGAAGATAATGCATTGAATTAATTGGAGGAACAAATCTGCAATGTGAAATTTTGGAGCACTGAAATGAAAGAACAAAAGCAGTGCATCATATGAAATTCCAAAGTACCATTGATTTATAGTGATAATGGCATTCAAATTGTGTTAAATATGGAAAGCCTATTTAGTAGACCATACCAAACGCCATTATTCACTTCACGATTGGAGCTGGATGATTAGACTAATCTGGCTATCTGCATAAAAGAAAAACTTTACAGAAACACACTAATTTTGAGCTGGCAGAAGAAGACTGTGCTTCTCAACAGGAAACACGGAGAAGACGCACGAGCAACCCAAAATGAGAACGTCCGTACAACTGTTGCTGACCAAACAGCAGACATGAAAATAGCGGAGGATGCAGATCCATCTTTGCACTGTAAGGAGGTTCTCTCAGTTGAAACGTTTGAGGAGACAGGTAAGATAAGCTTATTGACGCGATCAGACGTAATGGAAAGCATCCAATATTGATTGGAAAGATTATTGCTCGAGGAGCAATGCTATAAACCATAAGGAACTTTTTATATTGGTTTTATTGTCTCCATAAAAAGAGTGAAAGCGTTTCAATTGAGACCAAACCTTCTTACAGACAGTTAATGTGAACAACTAGAAAGAAAATTGATAGAAATGGAACTGGATTTCAATTTTATGCCTGACTATTGAAAAATATTGATTAAGAAAGTTTTATAGGAGATGATTGGCAAACCTCAAAGACAATGCAATGTGACATTTGATAAAAAAGACTACTAGATTAGGATATTTTCAATTTCGAACGACTGAGTTTAATATGCAACGCAATACACATTATTGAATTAATTGGGACTTGATTAGCATGCATTTTATAAGTAATGAAATCTAATTGCTCTAAATGACTCAATTATGCTAAAATTATTAACCCTAACAAACAAGGGGTGGTTACATTTTAGTAGGTTCAATTCTGTTCAGAATTATAAATGTGTGCATTTGTTTCTGAATACTAATTGATTTGAATGTAACTGTTGCAGAGAATGGAAAAGCTGTTTTCCTGAGGAGAGAGCAGCCTGATTTGTTTTTTGTATTTTTCCTATTATTGGTATGATTAGTTAATTTGTGAAATTGCAAAAAAAATAATAATAATAATAAATAAATAAAATAATAATTAAAAAAAATATATAGATATATACTTATTGATCTTAACAAGGAAGCAGTGATCGAAATAGAATACCAGCTAGCATTTTTAATTTTGACTGATAAGGCATATAGTTAGAAATTAAGTAAGATTGTTATGATTTTTGTTCATTGGGATTTTAAGCCCAACCACATAGCGATAAGCAAATGTTAAGCACACGCTGAAGACAACGACAGAATACAGCAGCTAAAGCAGCAGCAGAAAACACTTACCAGACAGCATACACAACAACAAAACTGAGTCGATCTAAAAAACTGTGTTAATTGATTTAAAAACATTGCACCATAGAAAGAAAAGATGCATGGATACATGAAGAAGCAGAACAATCTACAGACGGCCTATTCACAGCTAAAGGCCTACCGTGCCTACCAAAGAATTTATTCCAAGATTGAGCCATGGAAGGAGCCATGTCTCAACAAGGGGGAAGATGGACATGGCAGAGCACGTGTTCCATGTCCCAGAGGCCCAAACAAGTGCAGCGGGGAGACAAAGTTGCAACCTTCACGAGTGCGACTGAGGGTAACCCCTAAACACCTGGATGGCCTAACAACAACAATAACAACAACAAGTGCAACGTCCAAAAGACCGTGGGACTTAAAGAGCGCACAAATGGTACAATAAAGCCAAGAAACCGATAAACTTGTCAAAGAACATGTAAGCTGCCGTGATCTTTTTGTCTATCCTGCAGGAGGTGGTGAAGTATGGTGACCAGATCCTGATTTGAGTCATAAAATGGAAATCCTGGTCCTCGCCACGTTGGGAAGGCCCCTTCGTGGTTCAACTCACCACCCCCACCGCAGTAAAGAGAGGTCGACATGGATACACCAATCCCAAGTCAAAGTAGTTCGAGACAACGGTGACTCTGAGTAGACTGGAAATCGGGCGGTTCCAAAACCCTTGTCCGTGAAAAAATCATCTGACGTCTACTCACCTGCCACGAGCACCTTTCACCTAACCTTGACCTCTCATAGTTTTTACACCCCCACACAGAAGCCAAAATGAAAGTCGCTGCCACCCTCATCACTGTGACTGTACTATCAGTGGCAGCCTGAGTGTGGCTGAACGGCCCGCTCCCAGAGATTCGAGTCGAGAAACGAGACGATACCGTGCTACAGTCCCAGGGAAAAGTAGAAAGCTACAGCACTCAGGTGTTCCTGAAGGTGTACCGGCGGAAGTGGAGCGAGCCTCGTTGGTCTGGTCCATATCGAGTGGTGGAAAGGACTACGCACGCCTACCGGCTGGAAGGCAAAGGAGACACCTGGTTCCACAAGTCGCAGTGCTCACCTGCTCCCGTTGGCCGGCCTCCCCCGGCCCAACAGTCATCGCTTCAGGATGTTCCGTCGGAGAGTTCCAGTTGATCCCGACAACAAGCACCCCCTTGGGCTACAGCATCCAGACGGAGTCTCAACCCGACCGTGGTCCTGGTCATCGTCGTCTGTACCATAATATTCATAATACCCTTCATCGTCCTTGGTGTGGGCGATGCAGCTTCCGGAGGCGACCCCCAATCATACCTATGGGGAGCACTCCAAGCCAACGACACCGATAGCGCCAACCCTGTATCCAGTGCGTCGCCATTTCCCATAGATCCCACAACGCCGCCTCCCATTTCTCCTGATCCCCACAAGGCCCGTGCGAGGGCCTCCAGTCTCCCTCATGTTGGCTCATCCACCAAACGGAGGCCCAGACGCAACTCTGATTTGCCTTTCAGACTGAACACTGCCATGGAGCCATCAGCTCCCGTTGGGGCTGCAACGGGAGTCAACTTAAGCTGCGTTCTTTCTCTGTCGAATTAAAATCTCATTCGGGAGTCGACACTTCATGGTGGGATGACACAATGGGCGCATGGTTCGGTAAATTTAAAGGCATTGTCTCATCCGTCTTACTCTCCCTTGCTGTATTCACCGCCATTCTGGTCACGTGTGGTTGTTGTTGTATTCCCTGTTTATGTCGTCTGTCCGAACGTCTGATCTCGACGGGCCTTGAAAAACGTGATCTAGGGCCACCTCCGGCCTATTTGATGCCACTTCTAGTTAACTCTGGTTCATATGTAGGGTCGTGTCCCCCTCCTGTTTCTTCTGACGTCTTAGACGCCCTGGAGTAACTTTGTTGATTTTCCCCTCTCCGCTTGTTTATGTGATCCCAGAACTTTCTGGGATCAAGAGAGGGATTGTTGGAATTATATATTAAAATGTTAACTAACGACAATTATGCAACTTACTAATACATTAATAAGTAAGCAAATGAAACTAAGGCTGAACCACTATATATATGTTTAATAGTGTTTTTACGACTTCACTATGTGGAACACAGCCGCTTGTTAAACCCTGTATGATTTATCGCGTAAATAATGAGCTATCTATACTTTATGGCATAGACGCTGAAGTCACTTTCAGTTCCGTTATCTTAGAATGACCAATGTGAACCCTAGTGTCTCACTCCTTTTTCCAGTTTTGTTTGTGTTACCAGAAGTTATGGCCCCCTCGGCTCAGAGAAAGAGAAGTTACTGCCGACAGACATGAGTTAAAAGGATGACCCATGTGTGGGGTCATAGGGGGTCTTTTCACACACACACTCATACTTAGAGGGACGGAGATCATTGCTATATATGTGCTTTGTAAACTGTATTGAGTTACCTTTCTTCCTCTTGCTTCTGTATGAGGTGTTAGGTCCAGATATATCTGTTATATAAAGCCACGCCTTTTGAACGAGACTCTGCTGACTTTTTCCATTTATGAATTAAAAGAACTTGTGGAAGTAGATACAGGCTAATATTGAAATTAGCTAACAGCAACAACAAACTTTCTACTTCAATGTCCATAATGGACTCGCGCCTCCAACCTTCCCCAGCTGCGCGGTTGCTTTAAAATATAATACAGTCTCATGCCTCGTTTTTCCTTTGTGCACGGTTGGTAAGTATGGGGATCTGTAACTTCAGACCCAACATTTAACTGGTGCCGAAAACCCGACCTGTATCTGGGCTGACGACCGCCGCCGGACTGAGGACACCGAGAATCTGTCGACAGCGTCTCCCATTGCGAGACGGGTCTCCCCCTCCGGCCCCGGCCGTCCGCCCGGAGACCGGGTCCCGCGAACCAGACCAGCACCAAGGACTAACAGGTATTTGCTGTTTAATTATTACGCTTATCACGATTTACAAAAGTTCACAAGGAACATAAAAGAGGTAGGGTTTTGAAACATAAACACCAAATGAGTAACATAAAAGAGGTAGGGTTTTGAAACATAAACACCAAATGAGTAACATAAGAGAGGCAGTGTTTTGAAACATAAACACCAAATACCGGTAGGAACGTTCAAGAGGAACGCTCTAGAGGACGTGGGGAGTAAAGAGAAGCGCTAGGGCTGGGCCCGTGAAGAAAAAAACCCATGGTACACATAGGCCGGACATCAAAGGGATCACTGTAGTATTCGAAGAGATCCGTAACACTTATTTAACTCGTTTTTTCTAACCTGTTAAACAAAAGTGGCGTTATCGGGTGTCGTCGGTCAGAGGAAATTAAACGTCGCCGCAAATACGTAACAATTTGCACCTCCCCACTCCACGCTCATAAAATAGCTAATATTTCGTAAAACTTTAATTAGGAAACGGTGCACCAAAAAAATAGGAGTCTCCTAGTAGAGTGAGTGCGTGCGCGCGCGTGTGCGTGTCTCTGCGTGTGTCTGCGTGTGTGTACGTGTCCCTGTCTGTCTGTGTGTGAGTGAAGGGAAAGGCGTAGCCGCCGCCCGCTCCGGAGTAGAAAATAGGAAAAAGAGAAAAAAAGAGTAGAAAAACTGGGCCAGTCACTGAGAAAAGCATGCAAGTAATCTTCATATGAATAGATATAAATATAAATATATACATACATATATACAAGAACGCTGTGAAACGTTCATAAATCTTGATGATTGCCGCGCAAAATAGGACTTTAAACGGCGAAAGATAAACTTAGACGGATAAATAAGATGTAATTATATACAAGTTATTATAATAATATACCAAGTATTTAAGAGATAAGGATTTAGAAGCAGAGGAAATTAACAATATTAAGGATATCAAGCATAAAGACAATGCATAGAGGGTAAATTACAAATTCATTTAGGACAGTCATGTCCAAAGTCCGGCCCGCGGGCCAATTAAGGCCCGTGGACAAATTTTTACCGGCCCGTGGCCTCTATCATGAAATCAATAATACACGGCCCGCCAGCACTGTTGACCACAGTATAAAATACATGAGTTCATTATTTTTTTGTGATGGTCAAAATCACAGTTTGAATATGCAGTGATCATTGTTTTGTTTTCAGCACTGTTCCTACAGTGAGCATATAATAGTGAATAATATGTGATGTTTCACATGAACTTAGATATCCTTGATAGTTTTCTTAATTTTTTGTGGTTTGTGATTTCGGTAAAAACCTAAATGTAAAAAAAATGTAAAAGTAAAAGTATGCCATTTGTAATTAAAAAAAATCCCAAAAGGTTAATTTGTATTTAATGTTAATGGTTCAAAGAATGTCAGGCTAAATAGTCGGCCCGCACACATTTTCACCTTACCAAATCTGGCCCTCTTTGCAAAAAGTTTGGACACCCCTGATTTAGGATAAGCATGATTTATCTTGGATGAAGTTTGCCCTGAACAGATCCAAGATGCTTTAGCGCGAGTCATATTAATGACTATTAGAATACAACGGATTGCATAAGTATAAACAATTGTTGATAACCTAATGCCTTTAATCTATTTCTTTTTCTTTTGCGGATAATTAGTGCTGATAGGACAGCAAAAGGTGGCAGGTGGTGCTCTCCACTAGTGATAACAAATTACAGACCACTGATGTCTGTGAGCGTAGTTGTTTGTCTTTTTGTGTTTTTGATTGGAAAACCACCAAGATATAATCAATCAGTTAGATATCAAGGTGGCAAAGGATTTAGAAATTTGGAAATCAATTTCTGAAATCGCCAAGAAGCCTTTTTGGATGGTGATGAAAAATTATGGACAATCAGAATTTTTTTGCTGATAATGCATTGACTTGGAGGAACAAATCTGCAATGCAAAATTTTGGCACTGAAATGAAAAACCAAAAACAGTGCATCATATGAAATTCCAAAGTACCGTTGATTTATAGTAATAGTGTGTTAACTGACTAATTGACGGGATTGATTAAAGGTTCCATATTGCATTATGAAATCATTGCGCCCACAGGACGAGGTCTCCCGGACGACAAAATATGGAAATCTTATTTAGTAGACTATAGACAAACCGCCATCATTCACTACACGATTGGAGCTGCATGATGAGTAATCTGGCTATCTGCATTAAAATATAAAAAAAAAAAAAAACTTTAAAGCAACGCACTAATTTTGAGTTAGCAGATGGAGACTGTGCTTCTCTACAGGAAACATGGAAAAGACGCACGAGCAACCCAAATGAGAACATCTGTTCCAAGTTTTGCTGACCAACCAGCAGACATGAAAATAGCTGAAAAGTAAGGAGGTTCTCTCAGTGGAAACGTTTGAGGAGATAAGTAAGAAACTTTTTGACGTGATCAGACGTAGTGGCAAGCACTCCAATGTGGATCGCAAAGATTATTGCTCCGAGAGAAATACCGTAAGCCATTAGGAACTTTTGATATTGATTTTATTGTCTCCATAAAAAAAAAAAAAGCGAAAGCGTTTCAATTGAGACCAAACCTTCTTACAGATAGTTAATGTGTAATGTGAATGATTAGAAATTGAAAAATATTGATTGAGAAAGTTTTACAGGAGATGATGGGCAAACTTCAAAGACAATGGAATGTGACATTTGATAAAAAGACTACTAAATTGGGATATATTCAATTTTAATATGCAACACGACTGAGTATAATAGGCCACACGATACACATTATTGCATGCATTTGGACTTGATTAGTATGCATTTTCTAATTAATGAGTTTTAATTGCTCTAAATTACTCAATTAAGCTAAAATTATTAACCCTAACAAACAAGGGGTGGTTACAATTTAGTGGGTTCAATTCTATTCAGAGGTATACATGTGTGCATTTGTTTCGGGATACTACTTGATTTGAATGTAACTGTTGCAGAGAACGGAAAAGCTGTTTTCCTGAGGAGAGAGCAGCCTGATTTGCTTTTTGTATTTTTTCGATTTTTGGTATGATGAGTTAATTTGTGAAATTGCAGGAAAGGAAACAACAAAAATAATTATTGATCTTAACAAGGAAGCAGGGATCAAAATAGAATACCAGCTAGCATATTTAATTTTGACTGATAAGGATTTTAAATTTTTACAAACTATAGTTAGAAAATAAGTAAGATTGTTGTGATTTTGTTCATTGGGGTTTTAAGCCCAACCACATAGCGGTAAGCAAATGTTAAGCACACGGTGAAGACAACGACAGAATACAGCAGCTAAAGCAGCAGCAGACAACACTTACCATACAGCATACACAACAACAAAAACTGAGTAGATCGAAAAACTGTTAATTTATTTGAAAACATTGCACCACAGAAAGAAAAGATGCATGGATACATGAAGAAGCAGAACAATCTACAGACGGCCTATTTACAGCTAAAGGCCTACCGTGCCTACCAAAGAATTTATTCCAAAAGTGAGCCATGGAAGCCATGTCTCAACAGGAGGGATGATGTACATGGCAGAGCATGTGTTCCATGTCCCAGAGGTCTAAGTACCTACTTTAAAATTTTTGTAGGAACTGTTTAATTTGTTACAATGTGCAAGATGACCTCAGGCCCAAACAAGTGCAACAGGGAGAAAGTTGGAACCTTCGCGAGGTGTCTCCTGAGCGGCCGCCCGTCGCCGCCTTCGAATGCAACAAATACCACCAACGGCTACCCCCAGGATGAACTAATACGCGTTCCAGGGCCAACTCTAGCGCAGCTGAGGGTAACCCTTAGACGCCTGGGTGGCCTAACAACAACAACAACAAGTGCAACGTCCAAAATAGCGTGGGACTTGAAGAGCGAACAAATGGAGGTGGTGAAGTCTGGTGACCAGATCCTGATTTGAGTCAAAAAAAAAAAAAAAAAAGGAAGTCTTGGTCCTCGCCATGTTGGGAAGGCCCCTTCGTGGTCCAACTCACCACCCCCACCGCAGTAATAGATTGCTGAGAGGTCGACGTGGATTCACCAATCCCAAGTCAAAGTAGTTCAAGACATCGGTGACTCTGAGTAGACTGGAAGTCGGACGGTTCCAAAACCCTTGTCCGCGGAAAAAATCATCTGACGTCTACTCACCTGCCACGAGCACCTTTCACCTAACCTTGACCTCTCATAGTTTTTACACCATCACACAGAAGCCAAAATGAAATCCGCTGCCACCCTCATCACTGTGACTGTACTATCTATCAGTGGCAGCCTGAGTGTGGCTGAACGCCCCGCCCCCAGAGATTCGATTTGAAAAATGAGACTATGCCGTGCTGCTGTCACAGAGGAAAGTGAAGTCGTATGAAAAGAACAATTCAAAGAACCAAGAAAATATGTGCGTGCCTGTGTAGTCAGGCACCTCTGCAGGCAGCTACAGGCGTCTGGCTGGGTCCTTTTCACCGTGGCTGAAGAGAGGAAGGATAGTAGAAAGCATGCGGACTCTTGGCGTAAAAAGAGATCTCTCTAAAGCGTTGGGGAAAACCTATACTGATGAGTTTGACGAACTATGTTTCGAATTTCGACTGGAGCTAGCAGAAGTCACCTCTGAGAAGGAGATAATCAGCCGTGAGCAAGGTGATGTAAAGACAGCGGGAGCGTCAGATGTAGGAACATCACATTCATGCAGGAACGCTATGATAGCTTCATCGAGTTCCAGGACAAACTGCTTCAAAACATCTGCAGAAAGAGGAGTCTGGTGGCGATAGGGACTCATGACCTAGACACCATCTCAGGTCCTTTCACGTATACAATTAAACCACCAGGAGACATCCTCTCCAAGCCCCTAAACCAGCTCAAAGAATACACAGCCACCCAACTCATGAGCCTGTACAAGACTGACAGCCACCTGAAACATTTCCTCCATATTATTGAAGACAAGCCTTTGTAGCCTGTTATTTATGATAGCAATGGTGTTGTTCTGTCAATGCCTCCCATCATCAATGGAGATCACTCAAAAATTACTCTGGTGACAAAAAAATGTCTTTGTTGAGTGCACAGCCACAGACGTGACTAAGGCAAAGATTGTGCTGGAAATGATGGTTACTATGTTTAGCAAATATTGTTCAAATGGTGATAAGATATATAAGATCAAAGTCGGTGCAAGTCAAACCACGTGATTCCATTTGGGGCAGTGCCTGGTGACCATAAGTTGTGGTCCACACCCCCCAAATCATTGTCACTAATTTCCCAACTTGGACATTGAAGTGTTACACGAGTGTTCATTAACTAAACTGTCAAAGCCCTACAAGGTATAGCAGATGAATCAAGAGCCCTTAGAGAAATGGAGTTGCAAGACCGGATGGTCCTAGATTTGATAACAGCAAAAGATGGAGGTGTGTGTGCCATAGTTGGAGAACATTGCTACTTCCCTGACTTCAATTTCAGTTCCATTCTCAGTCCAAGAGGTTCTCGCCAATTCCTGAGAATGGTTCTAATGTTGTAAATCTACTAGTGATGTAATACTGAGAAGGCTTAATTGTTTTAGTCTGATGTCCTTTTAAATCCACTACAGGAGGGAATGTAAAGTTGCGTGAAACAATAACAAGTGCATTTCAAAGGACATACATATTTCCTATTGGCTCTATGACAAATCCGCAGCCAAACAGTGACACTTAGTGACACCTATGATGGTGGTGACACTGATGATTGTAATATTGATTGAAGGTCCCTATGACATTTAACCGTGACACGTATTGAGAGATTATATGCAAGGATTCGTGACATCCAAATTCCCTATAACAAAGAACAACCTGTCAATAATCATAATGATGTCTTTAACATGTCTCAGTGACTGTTGTACCTTTTCCATGACATCATTGCTGAAACCTAATAAAAGCGCGACTTGGGACTTAGGAGGAGGAGAAGGTCCGCGGAGCCGAGTGCGTGTCCATAATGGACTCGCGCCTCCAACCTTCCCCAGCTGCGCGGTTGCTTTAAAATATAACACAGTCTCATGCCTCGTTTTTCCTTTGTGCACGGTTGGTAAGTATGGGGATCTGTAACTTCAGACCCAACATTTAACTTGTTGGGTCTGAAGTTACAGATCCTCCCTCCCTCTCTCTCTCTCTCCCTCTCTCTCTCTCTCTCTCTCCCTCTCTCTCTCTCTCCCTCTCTCTCTCTCTCCCTCTCTCTCTCTCCCTCTCTCTATCTCTCTCCCTTCGAAATTTGTATAATTTAAGCACTACTATTAAACACATTTTAGTAATATTAACCCACCAGACTTGTTACTTTGTTAATAAATGGCAGATTAAAAGAACGAATGAACTTTTGTTTTAATAGTCCCCATTTTGAACAATAGCCTCACGTCCGGAATGCTAACATTTAAATCGCCAATTTCGACGTCAATCACTTCTACCAAAAAAAGTTACAGGTTAAAATGCTACTAAAGCCGAATGAACGTCCCACTAAACGCGAAAAAAAGAGAGAAAATCAATCACGAGGAGAAAGCCAAACAAACGCCGACCAGACATGGAGACCATGCGGTCAATACAGTAACTTACTACGGCTATGACTAGGGCAACATTGCAACTGCGGCGCATGTACAACACAGAGATACAGATAGCCAACTTTAGAGTTATTATGATAGAATGTACTCACGTTCTTTTACGGACGCACACAGTCCAAATTCTTCCGACAATCATTTGTAACTTGCTAACATCGCGCTGTTAGCGAGTAAAATGGCGGACAGGAAGTGACGTCATTGCCTCCACCTTCAAAATGAGGGAAATTTTCGTTTTACAAAGAAAAAAAATGTATGTGGTTATTTAATTTTTTCTTACATTTAACGTGCAAGTAGTATCACAACATTACACCTCGTAAACAAGTATAATTACAATGATTAGTGATAACATTTAATGAGTTTCATTTCATCTCTATAGTCTCATTTTTTATGACGTGCACCAAAAAGGTATCAGATTCTAAACAAGCTCTTAACATTTTTGTTGTTTGTTTATAAATTGAAGAGTTTAAAGATTGAGTTGACAGTAACACAAAATCGCTATAAAAAATAACTAAATAAAAAGACGTTTTGCTTGCTAACTCTCTCTCTCTCTCTCATTGTGGGCATGAATTTGAAAATTAGTGGGTGGGTTTCAGGTACAAAATAATTTTTATATTAAGATTATATATTTTATATTAATAAACAAAGTACATCTTCAGTGTAAGTGATGGTAAAGGTTTGCAGACTGCTGATAATATATATTATATATATTATATATATTATATATTATATATATTATATATATTATATATATTATATATATTATATATATTATAGATATGATATATATTATGTATTTATATATATTATTTATTAGTTCTCTGGTTATTATGGCTCAAAGTTGGGGTACATACGAGAAAATGGGAGGCTAAAAATTTGTCTCAATTTCACACCATTATTCTTTTTATTTGTGAACTGTTCAGGAAGCGGAACACAGAGCACCGGCGTGTCTTGCCATTGGCCAAAAGCTAAAGCTGCGTGGGTCCTTTTCCGGCCGGTCCCTCGCTGCCGCCGGACGGAGGCGACGTCACGAGGCTCCTCAAGTACACTCGTGGTTTCCTGTGCCTGCCTGGTGCCAGGGCGGCGGGCAAAGGCGATGGCACGGGCGGCCTGCGGGACGGCACCAGCGGCACAGTCTCGTCTTCTTCCTCCTCCTCCTCTTGGTTTTTTTCTAGCAGTGGCGCGGGTGCGATAGGTGCGGCCCCCGCGTAAGAGGCGGGGCGGGTCGAAGCCCCGGCGCGCGAGCCAGCGGCTTCGGACACGCTCTCCAGGGACGAGATGCTTTGGTTCCATGCCTGTCGGAGGTCCACCGGGATCACCTTGGTGGCCTCCAGCGACAGGCAGGGCGGCGGCCACGGCGCGCCGCCGCCTTTCCATGGGAGATGAGCGTCCGCTGCGGGGGGCGCCCCCGTCACTGCCGCACGCATATCCCGTCGGTCAAACATCGACGAAGGAAGGCGCGTGTGCGCTCATGTTACTGTGTGCGAGCCTACTCGAGTGTGGACGTTTTTGGGGAGCTTCGGCTTTGAGGGCAACGAAGGTGATTCCCACGTCGTCGTCCGTCTCCGGTTCCTTACGCCGGCATTGGAACTCATCGTCCTCGTCCGAGACTACAGGAATCACTACGGGATCTAATGTGCACAAGCAGAAAACGAGTTCCGCAATGTCAAAAAGGTTGTTGTGAGCGTTTCTGAATCACTTCGGGCCACCCCTTACCTTTGTCCTGCCGGTCGATGCCTCTTCTGGGCTTGTCTCCGCCGTCGTCCCTGGCGTCAGAAGCGTCAGAAATAGACTGACCTTCTTCAGGCCGCGCTCCTTTTTGTGGCGCTTGTGTCGTCCCGACTTGAAAGTCTCCATGCGGCTCTTCATGTTCCTCTGGAAAACCTCTCGATCCTGCCGTTCTTTCTCACCCGCCGGCATGAAATGGCGACTGTAGTGGGACTGGTACTGCGGCAGGACGACGTTAGAAGCGTGCGCAGAGACGCGGGCGGGTGCGAACACCTTACTCGTCTCCTGGGCTTGTAGAGATTTTCCGCCAGGACATGATGAGTCTCCGTTTCCTCTTCCACTTTTGCACCGGGAACCTTGTCCACGACCTGGAGGTCCAAACAAACCCTGCTGCAGTTTTCACGTCTGTAAAAAAACAAAAAAATATAACACAGACAATGCTGGCAAAAATGGGAGTGGCGGGCCACGCCTGCCGGGTGGACCGACAGGTAACTGGTGACGTTGGAGGCATCCGGGAAAGAAGCCCCGCTGGTCACGGAGGGAAGCGAGAGTCTAGCGGCGTTCACCACATTTCCACCCTGCGCACACGCCGAGATGAAAGCCCGTTGATATCACTTGGAAAAAGATGCAGTGGCATGGACAATTCTTTTTCTTGAGTTTACTCATAATATTTTCTACTACTTGACCAAAATACGGCAGAACACGCATTAAATGTCATGTCAATACTCTACTTTAATCTATGACTTCCAACAAAAAAAGGTTGAATATAAAATAAGCACTTGATGATGGAAAGGGGTTAGAGTTTCATTGTTAGCTGTTTAAATTGCATTTCTTAATAATCACCCTTATTGGTAAGTCCTCCGTCAATAAATGATGTAGATGTGTTTATCATAATAAGAAATGAGGATTGTATAACATGATCATTGAAAAAAAACTGTCATTTTCTATCAATGTGAATTGGGCCCTCTCAGCCCAAATGGGTTGGACGTGGAGCAGCATCGATGGCAACGGCCAATAACAAGCAATGTATGGAGTTCATTTGACATTGATGACAAACATTAAAAGGTGTCGAAAAGGGAGCATTTGCCAGCTGAAATGCAAAGCAGAGGCCGACGGCTTGCCCGCCACGGCCGACGTGACGTTGACCGAATGACACCGGCTCCCAATGGCCGTCAAGTGCCTTGTCGGCGCCGGGCGGCCCGCCCCACCCACCTGGTCGATGACGCTGATGGCGTCTCGGATGTTGATCTTCTGATACGCCTCCCAAAGCTCGCTCTTCCTGTACGCCGACTTCCTCAGAAGGAGCTTGCTCAGGTAATTCTTGTCAAACTGTTCCCACCTGAGGCATACGGCGGCGACGAGCGGCCAAGATAATAATATGAAATAATCTGTGCGTCGGCGTCGAGGGACGACCTAAGTAATCCGTCCCACGGCGCCGATGAGACTGGCCCGGCGAGCAACTCACTTGTCCCGCCAGTGGTGGAAGCCCTGAAGACCGGCGATGTCCTCCACTGCCGTTAGGATGTGATCGAAGGCCTTTCAAGAAGAGAGCGTCCTTTTTGGTAAGGTGGAAAAACGTCTCGGCCAACTAATATGTCGATGACTTTTGGATGGATTTCAAAGTTTCTGGATGATCTTTTTTCAGGAGCAATACAATACACCCCGGAGCACATCGGTGTGTCCCGGATCATTTGGATGAATTTTGATGAGGATGATGACGATGCCGTGAAAAGCGTGGAAAAGATGACGAGGCCTCACCCTCTCGTGAATCTCCTCGTTGATGGTCGGTTTCCTGCTGGTGGAGCGAGGAACTTTCAGCCACTTGACCAGGGGCTTGATGGTCAAACCCTAAGGAATGGGTCGGGGAAGTTCTGTCTGGCTGCAGTGACCCATAAAATGGTGGCATACCATTGGTTTGGCGCGGTCTCACACCTGGAACATGACGGTGAAGAAGACCACCACAATGGTGGTGGCCACAAAGTAGTCTTTGGCCTTGACGCGTTGACCGTCCAGGAGGACCACCAGAGCGAAGGCCACCGCCCCCCGTAGCCCGCCATACGACATCACCACCTGGTCGATCTTGTCCAGCGGGACCAGGCGGAAACGGTTGAGCACCCAGGTTTGACCCATCACTCCTGGACAAAGGGAAGTGGTGTTCTTTCCGAAGGAAGTGGCAATCTCTCCGCGCACATTCACGTTCTTTCTACGGAATGTCCTATCTCGGCCACTGGAAGTCACATTTTCTTTGAGCATCAAGTCGCAATTTGGGCTCAGGGAGTCACAAGTCCAACAGAGGGAGTTACATTCTCTAAATAGAGAATCCAATCGCCTCCAGAAAAAGTCAGACCCTTAAGAAGGGAAGTCCCAAGAATAATCTTTCCACTCCTGACCTACTTACTGACCTAGGGCTCTGAAGATGAAGATGAAGATGAGGGTGCACGCCACCAGGCCCGTGTCCCAGGCCCATTTGGACTTGTCCACGGCGGAGATGCCGAGGAAGATGAAGATGAGGGTTTCGGCGATGCTGGCCAGGGTCTTCATTGTGTACTTGACCGCCGTCCGAGATTCTGCGAGATGTTGGCCTCCACGTACTTGTTGGCGCCGATGCCGCAAAAGGTCATCCTGGACGGACGAACGGACCTCCCGGCGCGTCAGGACAGAGGCGAGTCCAACAACTTGGGCGGCCGGGCCAACTCACGACAAGATGGATGACAGGGAGAACAGCTCGGCGGTGAGGTACGCCAGGTAGACCAGCAGCAGGACGAAGAGCGGCTCGATGATCCGGACCTTCTTGGTGAAGCGCGTCAGCAAGCTCAGGATGACGGCGAAGACCAGGCCCACCGAGGTGCCGCCCGCGCTCACCACCAGGAAGGACGCTAGGAGCCAAAAAAAGAAACACACACACACGTAAGGTCTCGGAACGCCGGAGCGCACTCGGGCGGAATGTGGCAGTCCGGCGGACCCAAGGGGGGGCCCACCCGGGGGGGCCCACCCCGGGGGGGGCAACCCCCTATTTGAGAACCACTGACCTACGGGAGAGTTAAGCCACCTTAAGCATCACACAATTGTTGGAGAAATGGCATAAATGAGATTGATCAGGAAGTTTTTTTGAACCAGTAACAATGGAAGCGCCTTGGAGACAGACGCCCACTCACCCATTCCTTTAAAGTAATCCGCCATCTGCACATTTTCTGTCCCGACTTCCACAAAGGAGATGTAAACCTTGTACAACACCTGGAAGACAACCCAAAATGGCTCATTGCAAAAAAGGCCGCCCAAGGGGGCATGGCAGCGCAGCGGCCTGGCTCGCGTGTCGGCCGTCCGTCGCGTGTCGGGTCATCACGCTTCGCTAGTTGCCGGGATTAGCTCATATTCCGAGTTCTGATGAGGATTAGCGGGGCTAGCTAATCTGTTCAAAAGTCTAATCGTTAAATGCTCCACCGCCGCTGCCGACCAAGGGGGTTCCGGTCCATCCTAAATGGTTGTGGATTTATCGGAACGGCGATGAGTACAACCCCAAATACCTCCACTGTGCGCCGGGCCGTTTCCCAGGTTTAAGTGACGGATGGTCGGCGACGGGGGACGGAGAAGGAATAAGTAACGAGCGGCGCGCATTCCCGCGCCTCTTCCCGGCAACCGAGACGGACGGACGGAAAGGTCACGGTCGTTCGCGACGGAACGCTCGCCGCCCCGCAGCGGGGAAAAAAAAATACATCTTAGACGGAAGGAAGCGCATCATCACCACAGTGACGGCGTCGTTGAGCAGCGACTCTCCGAAGACAATGATGAAGAGCGTGTCGTTGACGTGAACCTCCTCAAAGACTGCCAGCACCGCCACGGGGTCCACCGCCGAGATCAGGGCGCCGAAGAGCAAAAAGTCCAGCAGCCCCGCCTCCACGCGCTCGTCTGCTCCGTCGTGTGGGAACAAAGAAGAAACAAGGTCAAGCATAAATGGCCAAAAACACAGGCTCGCGTTCAAAACAAAAAGGCGGCTACCGTCATTTCGACCAAAGGACCTCGGTCTCACCCTACTGCCGTCAACGGCGCCGAAAGCTGTAGTCTAGGGAAGCCTGAATGGCTGTGGTCCTGGAGGGCCCCTATCCAGTCTGTATTCCATGTCTCCCTCCACCAACATACCCCAATCAATAATCAGGATGGTGATTGAGCACCGGGACATCTCGCTGAAGAGTTGATCCCTTGATTCGGGTGTGGTGGAGGAGAGGGATATGGGAAAACAGACTGGAGTGTGGAAGGGAACCGGAGTACCCGTAGGAAAACCACACACACGCCCAGGGGAAAATGTAAACTCCACACAGGTGGACGTGACCTGGATTTGAACCCATCACCCTGGAGCTGTGAGCCCGAGGCGCTAACCACAATCCAAAAACATTAGTATCAAAATGGTGATTAAAGCCAAAGAGGAAAAAAAAAACATGGTTACAAAGAGAACTAGTAGTTACCATTTGCGGAGAAATTGTATACCCCTGGTTGATCAGTCAACTCGGGTCACGTGCTGTATATTTTTGGCTATTCATTTGTCAAATCTATAGCAAAGTAACCTTTGAACATTGGAACGGTTTCGTACGAATGCAAATGAAAGAGCGCCAATCTCGATCGACGCCACAGCTCGCTAAAAAGAGGCACGGTCACTGATTGGAATTCTCCTTCCAAATACTCCAGGCCTTTCAGCTGCTCGCCATCACGACACGGAAAGGGACTGACCGATGACTCCCAGGCGGTGGGCGGCGGTCAGCGCCAAGCCGGTGCCGAAGGCGTTCCACAGCGTGCCGGCCACGGCGTAGGTGAGGATGGCGCCCAGGTTGTCGAAGAAGAGGCGCGCCGGCATGAAGTAGCCGGCGTCGCCCACGATGGTGGGCAGCAGAAAGAGGAAGAAGAGGGCGGGCTCCAGCTGGTACGGCTGCTTGTCGTCGGCCAGCAGCGCCAGGCCGCCCAGCGCCAATCCCAGCAGGATCAGAAGCACGCTCTCGGGGACCACCCGCGTCAAACGCCGTGAAAGCTGGAACACTGAAAGGAGGAAACGCCATTGGCACGGTGCAAATGTCCACAAATGAAACCTGCTTCCTAAACATATCCCATGAGGCATGACGTCAGGAGGGACCCACAGATTTTGGCCACGCTGGCCACCAGTAGCCACACGGCGATGACGTAAGGCGTCTGCACGTAGCTCCACTCCCATTGCACCACCCGGTATCCCCCGCCGCCGTGGCCGTGCCCCGCTCGCTCTTCCTCTGCCTCTGCCGGGTCCGAGCTCGCCCTGGGCGCGAGGAAAAGCAGTGGCGGCAGCAGCAGCGCAGCGGACGCACGAGCGAGCATGGCGGCCACTTGATGCGTCTGGGAGTCCGCGGGAGGCGGGAAGGCTTTTAAATCCCAGGAGGTAAGCTTAGGGGCGGGACCTCAGAACCCCCATTTGGACCTCTGCGGACTACTGTGATTACTGCCTAAAAGTAGCCTTAAGGTGTGTTTTCCAAGTATCTTTCCTAGAATTCAAAAGACATCAATTACTTGCACAGCCAAAATACTCTCGAAAAAGGTCAAACAGCCCTCAAAGTCATCTAAACCAGGGATGTCAAACTTGTTCCCCATCGCGGGCCACATAAGACGCCTGGGTAGACTTTGCGGGCCGGACCATTAAAATTATAGCACACTTGGCTATGCATAACCCAAATATCACGTCTTTCCTTTGTTTTGGTGTAAAGAAGCACAGGAACACATTGACATTTGAAATTTAACGCATTTTCTCGTAAATAAGCCTGCCCCCGTGTATGAGCTGCACCCTTAAAATTGCCTGAAAATGGTTGACGTTTGCAATTTCTGGCGTACGAGACACCCCTGATTCACAATTTTCACCTCCATATTCATGGTTTCCTGTTTTCTTCACTTTCAATCACCCTGAGAGCCTGACAGAACCTCCTTGGGGACCGGTTTCGGCCCACAGGCCATGCATTTGACACCACTGGTTTAAACACTCCCAAATGGACAATACACCCTTGAAGTCATGCGAGGAGAACAAAGCAGCCTCAATACTCCCTACTCAACTACGTACAATACTTCCACAAAAGCATCAAGGCAAAACTGCAATGTACTGTAGACAAAATAGCTCCAAACGCACACAATTGTACATGTATTTAAAAAAATCATTTTTATTCGAGTAGTACTTTTCCCAATAAACAAACAGTTAAAAACAAGACCAAGCGAAGAGAGAATTTTAAAAATGCAGAAAAACCCAAGATTAGTGGAAGAGGGGCGAAAAATACTGCAAAAAAGGTGCACAGTAGCCCTCCCTCGACAGCACCCAAAAATAGTCGCATTTCTTCATTTGTGCTCTGTATTTGCCATTTTCCGTCGGCCCATGGTCATATGTCCTCTGCGCTTTTTTGGAGCCCCAGGGCCCGCAACGTCTCGGCGCTCACTCCGCTTTTCAGCGTCCTCCTCACTGCACAGAAACCCATGTCAAAAACACTTTGTCGTCATTTAGCGTTAAAAGAAAGGGGAACATATCTTCTAAAGACTTGCTATGGCTACAGGAAGGGGTTAAGCTCATTCCAAGCGGGTGGACGAACGGACGGCTATCTGGAAGCAAAAACTGGCACGGGCGCCGCTTCTTTCCGGCCGGATTGTTGCAAAAGCAAACATCGGGCAGAAGAGAAGCCACGGCGAGACGCGGACGCCGACCAAAGTACCGTCCGTACCTGTGGCTTTTTTTTTTCGCCAAAGGTCGGGGTCAGTCGGACTGGGGCCCACGTAAATCGCTTGTCGTCAAACGGACGGAAGCGGAGATGGCCGCCGCGATGTCGGCGAGGGCAGACGGCCGCGGACGGCCGCCGCCGCCAGCAGAGAAGAAGGGAGGGAGACATTCGGCCGGATTAGTGTGTTTTGACCAAAACAATGCACGTGGTGGCGGGTCCAAAAGTACAATGCGTCCCAAACTGGGCTCCATCCTGTCCCTCGGGGAATAGATGCTTTTAAAAAAAAAAATAGAAATATTTTATTTTATTTTTCTAGGGAGTGGGACTGGAGAATTTGCAATACTTTGAAGTTGTGTGGTTATCCGTCACCGAAAATTTCAGGAGACGTGAAATGATTTCAAGGAGTGGTACTCATTCTTAAAATACTTTGTGAATCTACTTGGAAAAAGTCATCTACATCAGTGGTCCCCAACCACCGGTCCGCGGGCCGCCTAGTGCCGGTTCGTCGGAGTAAGAAATATTAACCTTTTCAATCTCGTTCTCCTACTTGAAATGATGAAAGTTGTTATAATAACAAATACTTGCTACTATGCTTGGGAAATGTTTTTTTTGTCGTCTTGGGTGTCGTTTGTGCACCGACCCCACACAATTTTGACTCAAGTGATAACCCTCCCCATTCACCGGTCCGCATGAAAATAGAAAGAGCTTTACCGGTCCATGGTGGGGAAAAAGGTTGGGGACCGCTGATCTCCATTCTCCCTGACGTACTGCATTAGTCCTTAGAGTGGCCTGAATATTTCCAAATTTAATCCTTAGAAGATCTCATAAAATCAACTTTTAAAAGATAATGTTATCGCTAGCCGGCACTTAGCGAACAGCGATGGACGAAAGGTATGCGTGGGCGCTCCCACTTTAAGCCAATTGGATGTCATTGGAGGTGAATGGCAGGCAACAGTTTACGCCTTAGGAAAACGCCAGGAAAGGTATGGGCCAAAACCCAGCCGCAAGACGGAGAGCGCGTCCGAAGCCGGCGGCGGCGGCACGTGGCTTACTGGACTTCCTGTTGATCCGGGAGCGCTTCCGGGTTTTGGGGGCGGACGCCCTGGCCTCTGGGTCGCGGGTCACCAACTCCACCAGACGCTCCATAATGTCGTCCGACCGGTCTCGGTGGTCCCGAGGCGACGGAGACTGGCCGCGGGACGCTGTGGCGCGGGCGACCCTGGATTAGAGTGCTCCTTTGAAAGGCCATCGGACGGTTCCTTACCGCCGACGGCGTGAGAGCGTCTCCGGTTGCCGTCATCTTGGGTCAGCATCCGGGTCATGGACCGGGTCATGGTCCGGTGCTTGGCCTCCGGCGAGACGGGGGCCGAGCCCTCGGGGCGTGGCAGCGCTCCAGAGAACTTCTCCGTCTGAAACCAGGCCAAAGAGTATGTACGGGATAACCGTCAATCTCGCAGTGCAAACGGACGGGATGCACACTAGCGGCAAAGTCGTTTTGGGACGCCCAGTTGGGGCAGAGTCGTTTTGGGGCGCCCAGTTGGAGCAGAGTCGTTTTGGGACGCCCAGTTGGGGCAGAGTCGTTTCAATGGAGAGCAAAAGATGAGTCTAGCAGAAAGAATGCAGAAGAAAATGCTTTGAAAAAGAGTTTGACCTCGGTGATCAGCTTCCCCCGCGTTTTGGTCCTCTCCCTGTGTTTGTCACGCTTGCGTTTGAGGGTGAGCGCCTCTCTGGTGGTGCGGTACTCCAGCGCAAACTCGCTGATGATCCGGCAGAAGCCCGTCACTTTGGTGTCCCGGGCCGATGCCGCCGGCTGACCCAGGAACAGAAGGAACGAGTGGAACCTGCGAGCAACGCCACGAGCCTTAGTAAAGTTGTGGATGGCATGAACACTACACGACTTGTGGAGGGAGGGCAGGGCGCCTTTAGTGATTGCCTTCCCCACCTAGAAACGCACGTGCGTAAAGCGGTTGAATCAAGAATATTTGTTGATAAGCAAAAGCGTAAGTAAATGATGACATTATCGCCCGCATCCATGGGCGCATTTACGAAAAATGAAACTTTGAAATCATTTCTTTACTGTCGTCTGAGCTGCGGCAGGCACACTTTTTGCATTGAAATAATCTCAAGGCGAAACTTGCTGAAAGTCTTCCGACTTCAAACTGTTGCCTATATTCTCATTAGAAACTCATTATCATTAAAGTTTGATCAAGGGGAAGTAAATCACCCCAACCCCCAATATTCACAAATCCATTTTTTCCCAGTTGGATCTAACGTCATCAACGTTGATGTCCGGAGAACTCGAACAGCTTTCAGTTCGACTGATGTTTAACTAATGAATGGGACGTTTTTAAACCTCGTTTTAATGTTGGACTTTTCCTCCAGATATTATGCAAAATGCCACGCGCCCACGGAGATGCCCCCGAACCCAAAACAACTTCCGGTTCAGTTAGCGTCAAAAGGGGAACAGACTTAAATCTCGTAATGTTACCACTTCTTCTTCCCCGTACTACTTCAGGCAGCTAAATTCATGAGAATTCCTCCCACCCGGCCTGGACGTCTCCCGTGGACGCAACACCTCGCGATTGTTGGATTTGAATTCTCCGGCAACGGGACTGACAAACGCCGCCGGCGAGCACGGCGGCATAGGGGACGGGAGGACGGACGGGAGGACGGACGGGAGGACGGACGGGAGGACGGACCTGTTGATGACTCTCCTGTGGACCACCTTGAGAATGAGAATCCTTTGAGTGCAGTCCTTCAGGAAGTCGGCCATCTTGTTCTTCAGGGCGCTTTTGGTCTCGTGCTTGGAAACCACCTGAAGGTTTTCCCAGGATGCCTTGCAGCGTCTTTCCAGCTGGTGCAGATTGTCCGCCAGCAGCTCAAAGTCCACCTAAAGAGAGCGGAGGGAGAGAGAACTAGAAGTAGACCCCGACTCGTTCTCGGCCCAAAATTGCACTCCATTCTCGGTGGTTTGATCTTCTTTCTTTCATCCATTTATAAAATAAAAAGGTGGCTTTCACCACCGCCAGAAAAGTGGTCCACGAGTCCGGCGGCGGGCTCTTTTAAACTCCGGCCTAAGCTAACCCCGTGTCCGGGACGCACCTTGGCGGAACGCGTGACGGCGGGGATCTCGGAGTAGACGTCGGACGAGCGCGGCTCGCTTTCCGTGACCAAGGCGCAGACGTGATGGAGCAGAGTTTGGCGGTGTACCGTGTCCTTCACCTCTGCCACCTTCTCCAAGTAAGCCAGCTCGAAGCCGCCGGCCTGAAGGAGGGATGGGTGGAGGGCTTACAAGGGATTAAGGCGTGCCGCACTGCCGCAGGCCCGCCCGCCCGCACTCACCTCGGAGCCGTTGAGGAAGTTCCCCACGGCCAGCAGCGTGGCCAGGATCTTCTTGAAGGTCCGGTTGCCGGCCAGCTGCTCCATGCCCAACTTCAGGTCAAACAGGGGCTCGGCGATCTCCTGAAACATCAATGGGACTTTCTTTGCCCGCTCCGCCGAGGTCCTGCGGCCGTTCTTGTGGCCCTTTGCGTTGTGGCCGCTTTGGACACCCCTTCCTATCCCTGTGCTATTGGCTATCTGATCATTTTAACAAAAGCGGATGGCTCAAAAAGAAAACATGGGAAAGTTGCCCTTCCAAGGCCATCTTTTTTTGGCCGTGACGATATACGTCACTTTGCAGTCGTACAATGATCGGATGAACAAAAATGGTCATCTTCTAATAGATGTATTTTTTTTTTAGTCGACGGAGCGTTGTCTTGTTTGAATTTGTAAAAAAAATAAATAAAATAGTTCCATGTATTTGAAAATACCACACGGGTCAAGGATCCACGGTGCAGTCGCCACAAACTCGGGTTAACCCCCCCGCCCAGTCCGCGGCTGATTTTCACCTGCTCGAGTGCCTCATTCCAGGCTTAGAAAGTTTGTTTTCCCCCCTCGGTGTATGGTTGACCCTAACCCAGGAAACAAAATCTTGATAAAGAATGGAAACGTGCAAAAAGTTTGATGTCCCAATGAACTCATTGGCGGTCCTCGATGGCCGTAGTTGTCCGATCCTTTTGATGTGGGAGGGTAGGGTGGTGAAGGGGCGTATTTGTTGTTGTTTTTAAATCCTAATAACCTCAGCATGCCTTTTGTCTCCAGGCATACCTGAGCTCCCCGCCGTTCGCCGCCAGATCAGCACGCTGTCCGACGACAGGAAGTTCCTTCTGGACATGCTCTTCTCCAAAGCGTCCGCCGCCGGCCGTGACGACGGCCAACTCGGGGCAGGGGTCCCGGCGAGATTCTCCGTCTCGACGGAGGAGGCGGGCGCCCCCGACGAGGACGTGGCCGCCCCCGACAAGGACGTGACCTCCTCGCGCGGCACGGAGCCGGAAGCGTCCGAGCAGATGGACCGAGAAGAGCAGGTCAAGACCCCTGGCGCGGCACAGCTGGCACACTTTGGGGCGATTCTGGGTCAATTGTGTCATTTTGAGCTCCCTTTCTGTGCATTATGAATCACCCGCTATGGATTTTGCTCTTCACGGAACTTGACGAGATGTTTTTTTTTTTTTCTTCTGCCGTCTCCAAAAGCCTCAGACGCGTCAGCCGAACAGAGTGGACGCCGAGAGTCCCCGTCAGCGCCTGGAGACCGCCTCGCTGGGACCCGGGGACGCGTGGGACCATTTCCAGTTGTGCGGCGCCAGCCTTCGGATTAAAGACTTGGACTTCTCAGACCTCCTGGAGGAGGAGGACCTGGACGTTCTGGACACCACAGACTTTTCCTGCCTTTCAGCACCCCTGGAGCGGTTACCTCCTCCTCCTCCGCACCTTCCAGGCAGTCTGGCTCCTCCTCCTCCTCCACCACCGCTACCCGGCGCTCCAGCTCCTCCTCCTCCCCCGCCGTCGGGGACAAAGAAGAAGAAGACGGTCAAGTTATTCTGGCGCGAACTGAAGCAGACGGAGACGCCGGCCAAGTGCCGCTTCGGACGGGGCACCCTGTGGACGTCACTGGACAAGGTCCAAGTGGACGTGGGGAAGCTGGAGCACCTCTTTGAGTCCAGGGCCAAAGAGACGCCATGGGCCAAGGTAAGCCGGGACGACCGTCGCCGACGTTTGGTGGGGGGGCCCCTTTGACCGCGGGGGTGGCATGCGCACAGAAAGCGCCAGAGAGCAAAAAGTCCGAGATCCTGGTTCTGGACTCCAAGCGGAGCACCGCCATCAACATCGGGATGACGGTCCTGCCCGCCGTTCACGTCATCAAGAGCGCCATCCTCAACTTTGACGACTTTGCCATCAGCAAGGAGGGTGTGGAGGTATGAAAGCATCTCAACCCCCCCAAATGCTCCCCCACCCTAGATCAGCCGGCCCAATTGGCTTTTGTCCTCTCGGGAGCAGAAGATCCTGATGGCAGGAAGAGACCATATTAATGGGAAATACTTTTTAAATCAAAGAGTATGGGAGGCATTTTGGGTTTAAAGACCAATTGCGGGTTATGTCATCAATCACGCCTACGAATAAACTAGTTTCAGGGTTATGGTTATAGTCAATTAAAAGTGCCAGAATACACTAAACAGAAAAACATTAATCAATTAGAAGAAACTTACACGAGACGACATCTTGAGATGACTTGCGTTGATGTCCAAATGTGGCATTAAGGGTCTGCAGAAGTGGATGTGGCATTTATTAAGGGTCTGCAGAAGAAACTGTAAAGTAGTATAGGGTAAGAACGTGTTATCCCAAACTAGGCGCTCACCTTCTTGCACTACTGGATGTTATTGACGTTGTTCGAGATGCTGGCGGAAGCCGATCTGATCCCTCCGGCCGTGGCGATGAGCGATGCCCCAAAGGTGAAGGGTGCCAGGGCCAGGCCGGCGATGGCCGTCACGCCGGCTACTTTGGCCTTCTGGTGGAAGGTGGCCAGGTGGCCGGCCAGGGCGTGGAGCTTCACCACGTGCTGCCAGAGGACCTCGGCACGCCCGGTGAATACCTTGTTGAAGACAGGCCGGCCTCGGTTCACCTCTCTCTCTCCCTGGAAAACAGACGGATAGACGGCCTCCTGGCACGCCTACCGGGAATCGTCCTGGTCTTTAGATTCTTCGTCTGACGACAACTCGTGCCACTCTGGATGACAAAATGGGGGGTAAAAGTGCCATCTATCACATAAACCGAAAGCCTTTTAATGACCGACTGTGTGTGTGTGTGTGTGTGTGTGTGTGGGGGGGGGGGGGGGTCACCTCTTTTGGGGCGCCACATTACTGGACAATATTGCAGGGTTTTTGGGTCGGAAAAAAAATAATTGCAGGGTGTACTTTTTCCAAACGGCCACAAGATGGCAGCAAGAGATCATATTACTGGGAAGTAATTTTCAAATCAAAGAGGAGGGCTGAGTTTTTGGTGGGGAAAATAATTGTATGGTGAACTTTTTCAAAACAGCCACAAGATGGCAGGAAGAGACCATATTAATGGGAAATACTTTTTAAATCAAAGCGTATGGGAGGCATTTTGGGTTTCAAGACCAATTGCGGGTTATGTCATCAATCATGCCTACGAATAAACTAGTTTCAGGGTTAGAGTTAGTCAATTAAAAGTCAAATCAATTCAAAGAAACTTACATGAGACGACATCTTGAGACGACTTGCGTTGGCGCCCAGAAGAACCTGTAAAGAGGTATGGAGTTAGAACGTGTTTCCCAAACTATTTACAGCTGCAGTACTTTTTACTTTTGAAAAAAATACAAGGCACAACAATATATATTATCATTTAAAATTGACAATATATAGTGGTAGCTCGACATACGAGCAATTCGAGATACGAGTAAAGTTTCGAGCAAATAATCTCTAGATACAAGACCAATTTCGAGATACGAGAAAGCAAGACATGTAGCTGTTTGACTATAGCGCACTAGTCTTTTTTGCTGCATCTCTTTCGTGTATAACAGTGTTTTCCCCCCGTCACTCACGCAAATGGCGTAGCGATCTCTATTACGAGGAATATATATTACTTATCGTTGGCAAGTGGTCGTGCGTTATCCCATTGTGAGGACATTTGTGTGCATCATTTTCGGAATATTTTGAAGGGAATATGAAAGCAAACAGCCCATCGATAGTGAAAATCAGGTTGGAAGCGGAATAAACAGCGAACCCGGCCGGCCGGGAAAAAGGAAGATATGAAAATGCAGAACAAAATTAGAATTATGTTTAGTGTAAGGTTAGATTAAACTTATTTTCCAAGTTTATTTAAAAAATGTTGCTTTGAAACGAGCGTGTTGATGTGCAAAAAGGGTTGGAGTCCATCTCTCTCTCTCTCCCCCTTCAAAAATCTGTATAATTTTAGTACTACTATAAAACACATTTTAATAACATTAAACACTAGTTTTGTGTTACTTTGTCAATAGATGGTGGATTAGAAGAAATACAACATTGTTTCAATCCAATATCCTCTTGTTTTTTTTCCCAGAGGGTGGGAAAGGATTAACATCCAGCCCCCTTCGAAATCTGTATAATTTTAGTACTACTATTACTATGAACACCCGAATAATAGTAGGCACCGGAATAATAGTAGGCACCGGAATAATAGTAGGCAGTGGAAAATTGCAAAGATAATGAATATTAGTAGTAGTAGTATTATTCGGGTCTTCATAGTACTATTGTTCGGCTCTTCATAGTACTACTGTTAGGGTCTTCATAGTACTATTATCCGGGTCTTCAAAGTAAACATTTTGGTAATATTAAACTACTATTTTTGTGTTACTTTATAAATATATGTCGAATTAGAAGAAATAAAACGTTATTTTCCAATTCAATATCCTGTCTTTTGTTTTTCAGAGGGTGGCAATAAACCCCCCCCCCATTTCTCTCTCTGTATCTCTCTCTCCCTCCCCTTCAAAATCTGTATAATTTAAGCACTACTATTAAACACATTTTAGTAATATTAACCCACTAGACATGTGTTACTTTGTCATCACATAAACCGAAAGCCTTTTAATGACCGACTGTGTGTGTGTGTGTGTGTGTGTGTGTGTGTGTGTGTGTGTGGGAGGGGGGGGGGGGGGGGTCACCTCTTTTGGGGCGCCATATTACTGGACAATATTGCAGGGTTTTTGGGTCGGAAAAAAATAATTGCAGGGTGTACTTTTTCCAAACGGCCACAAGATGGCAGCAAGAGATCATATTACTGGGAAGTAATTTTCAAATCAAAGAGGAGGGCTGAGTTTTTGGTCGGGAAAATAATTGTATGGTGAACTTTTTCAAAACAGCCACAAGATGGCAGGAAGACACCATATTAATGGGAAATACTTTTTAAATCAAAGCGTATGGGAGGCATTTTGGGTTTCAAGACCAATTGCGGGTTATGTCATCAATCATGCCAACGAATAAACTAGTTTCAGGGTTAGAGTTATAGTCAATTAAAAGTCAAATCAATTCAAAGAAACTTACATGAGACGACATCTTGAGACGACTTGCGTTGGCGCCCAGAAGAACCTGTAAAGGGTATGGAGTTAGAACGTGTTTCCCAAACTATTTACAGCTGCAGTACTTTTTACTTTTGAAAAAAATACAAGGCACAACAATATATATTATCATTTAAAATTGACAATATATAGTGGTAGCTCGACATACGAGCAATTCGAGATACGAGTAAAGTTTCGAGCAAATAATCTCTAGATACAAGACCAATTTCGAGATACGAGAAAGCAAGACATGTAGCTGTTTGACTATAGCGCACTAGTCTTTTTTGCTGCATCTCTTTCGTGTATAACAGTGTTTTCCCCCCCGTCACTCGCGCAAATGGCGTAGCGATCTCTATTACGAGGAATATATATTACTTATCGTTGGCAAGTGGTCGTGCGTTATCCCATTGTGAGGACATTTGTGTGCATCATTTTCGGAATATTTTGAAGGGAATATGAAAGCAAACAGCCCATCGATAGTGAAAATCAGGTTGGAAGCGGAATAAACAGCGAACCCGGCCGGCCGGGAAAAAGGAAGATATGAAAATGCAGAACAAAATTAGAATTATGTTTAGTGTAAGGTTAGATTAAACTTATTTTCCAAGTTTATTTAAAAAATGTTGCTTTGAAACGAGCGTGTTGATGTGCAAAAAGGGTTGGAGTCCATCTCTCTCTCTCTCCCCCTTCAAAAATCTGTATAATTTTAGTACTACTATAAAACACATTTTAATAACATTAAACACTAGTTTTGTGTTACTTTGTCAATAGATGGTGGATTAGAAGAAATACAACATTGTTTCAATCCAATATCCTCTTGTTTTTTTTCCCAGAGGGTGGGAAAGGATTAACATCCAGCCCCCTTCGAAATCTGTATAATTTTAGTACTACTATTACTATGAACACCCGAATAATAGTAGGCACCGGAATAATAGTAGGCACCGGAATAATAGTAGGCAGTGGAAAATTGCAAAGATAATGAATATTAGTAGTAGTAGTATTATTCGGGTCTTCATAGTACTATTGTTCGGCTCTTCATAGTACTACTGTTAGGGTCTTCATAGTACTATTATCCGGGTCTTCAAAGTAAACATTTTGGTAATATTAAACTACTATTTTTGTGTTACTTTATAAATATATGTCGAATTAGAAGAAATAAAACGTTATTTTCCAATTCAATATCCTGTCTTTTGTTTTTCAGAGGGTGGCAATAAATCCCCCCCCCCCATTTCTCTCTCTGTATCTCTCTCTCCCTCCCCTTCAAAATCTGTATAATTTAAGCACTACTATTAAACACATTTTAGTAATATTAACCCACTAGACATGTGTTACTTTGTCATCACATAAACCGAAAGCCTTTTAATGACCGACTGTGTGTGTGTGTGTGTGTGTGGGAGGGGGGGGGGGGGGGGTCACCTCTTTTGGGGCGCCATATTACTGGACAATATTGCAGGGTTTTTGGGTCGGAAAAAAATAATTGCAGGGTGTACTTTTTCCAAACGGCCACAAGATGGCAGCAAGAGATCATATTACTGGGAAGTAATTTTCAAATCAAAGAGGAGGGCTGAGTTTTTGGTCGGGAAAATAATTGTATGGTGAACTTTTTCAAAACAGCCACAAGATGGCAGGAAGAGACCATATTAATGGGAAATACTTTTTAAATCAAAGCGTATGGGAGGCATTTTGGGTTTCAAGACCAATTGCGGGTTATGTCATCAATCATGCCAACGAATAAACTAGTTTCAGGGTTAGTTATAGTCAATTAAAAGTCAAATCAATTCAAAGAAACTTACATGAGACGACATCTTGAGACGACTTGCGTTGGGGCCCAGAAGAACCTGTAAAGTGGTATGGAGTTAGAACGTGTTTCCCAAACTATTTACAGCTGCAGTACTTTTTACTTTGAAAAAAATACAAGGCACAACAATATATATTATCATTTAAAATTGACAATATATAGTGGTAGCTCGACATACGAGCAATTCGAGATACGAGTAAAGTTTCGAGCAAATAATCTCTAGATACAAGACCAATTTCGAGATACGAGAAAGCAAGACATGTAGCTGTTTGACTATAGCGCACTAGTCTTTTTTGCTGCATCTCTTTCGTGTATAACAGTGTTTTCCCCCCGTCACTTGCGCAAATGGCGTAGCGATCTCTATTACGAGGAATATATATTACTTATCGTTGGCAAGTGGTCGTGCGTTATCCCATTGTGAGGACATTTGTGTGCATCATTTTCGGAATATTTTGAAGGGAATATGAAAGCAAACAGCCCATCGATAGTGAAAATCAGGTTGGAAGCGGAATAAACAGCGAACCCGGCCGGCCGGGAAAAAGGAAGATATGAAAATGCAGAACAAAATTAGAATTATGTTTAGTGTAAGGTTAGATTAAACTTATTTTCCAAGTTTATTTAAAAAATGTTGCTTTGAAACGAGCGTGTTGATGTGCAAAAAGGGTTGGAGTCCATCTCTCTCTCTCTCCCCCTTCAAAAATCTGTATAATTTTAGTACTACTAAAAAACACATTTTAATAACATTAAACACTAGTTTTGTGTTACTTTGTCAATAGATGGTGGATTAGAAGAAATACAACATTGTTTCAATCCAATATCCTCTTGTTTTTTTTCCCAGAGGGTGGGAAAGGATTAACATCCAGCCCCCTTCGAAATCTGTATAATTTTAGTACTACTATTACTATGAACACCCGAATAATAGTAGGCACCGGAATAATAGTAGGCACCGGAATGATAGTAGGCAGTGGAAAATTGCAAAGATAATGAATATTAGTAGTAGTAGTATTATTCGGGTCTTCATAGTACTATTGTTCGGCTCTTCATAGTACTACTGTTAGGGTCTTCATAGTACTATTATCCGGGTCTTCAAAGTAAACATTTTGGTAATATTAAACTACTATTTTTGTGTTACTTTATAAATATATGTCGAATTAGAAGAAATAAAACGTTATTTTCTAATTCAATATCCTGTCTTTTGTTTTTCAGAGGGTGGCAATAAATCCCCCCCCCATTTCTCTCTCTGTATCTCTCTCTCCCTCCCCTTCAAAATCTGTATAATTTAAGCACTACTATTAAACACATTTTAGTAATATTAACCCACTAGACATGTGTTACTTTGTCATCACATAAACCGAAAGCCTTTTAATGACCGACTGTGTGTGTGTGTGTGTGTGGGAGGGGGGGGGGGGGGGTCACCTCTTTTGGGGCGCCATATTACTGGACAATATTGCAGGGTTTTTGGGTCGGAAAAAAATAATTGCAGGGTGTACTTTTTCCAAACGGCCACAAGATGGCAGCAAGAGATCATATTACTGGGAAGTAATTTTCAAATCAAAGAGGAGGGCTGAGTTTTTGGTCGGGAAAATAATTGTATGGTGAACTTTTTCAAAACAGCCACAAGATGGCAGGAAGACACCATATTAATGGGAAATACTTTTTAAATCAAAGCGTATGGGAGGCATTTTGGGTTTCAAGACCAATTGCGGGTTATGTCATCAATCATGCCAACGAATAAACTAGTTTCAGGGTTAGAGTTATAGTCAATTAAAAGTCAAATCAATTCAAAGAAACTTACATGAGACGACATCTTGAGACAACTTGCGTTGGCGCCCAGAAGAACCTGTAAAGGGTATGGAGTTAGAACGTGTTTCCCAAACTATTTACAGCTGCAGTACTTTTTACTTTTGAAAAAAATACAAGGCACAACAATATATATTATCATTTAAAATTGACAATATATAGTGGTAGCTCGACATACGAGCAATTCGAGATACGAGTAAAGTTTCGAGCAAATAATCTCTAGATACAAGACCAATTTCGAGATACGAGAAAGCAAGACATGTAGCTGTTTGACTATAGCGCACTAGTCTTTTTTGCTGCATCTCTTTCGTGTATAACAGTGTTTTCCCCCCCGTCACTCGCGCAAATGGCGTAGCGATCTCTATTACGAGGAATATATATTACTTATCGTTGGCAAGTGGTCGTGCGTTATCCCATTGTGAGGACATTTGTGTGCATCATTTTCGGAATATTTTGAAGGGAATATGAAAGCAAACAGCCCATCGATAGTGAAAATCAGGTTGGAAGCGGAATAAACAGCGAACCCGGCCGGCCGGGAAAAAGGAAGATATGAAAATGCAGAACAAAATTAGAATTATGTTTAGTGTAAGGTTAGATTAAACTTATTTTCCAAGTTTATTTAAAAAATGTTGCTTTGAAACGAGCGTGTTGATGTGCAAAAAGGGTTGGAGTCCATCTCTCTCTCTCTCCCCCTTCAAAAATCTGTATAATTTTAGTACTACTATAAAACACATTTTAATAACATTAAACACTAGTTTTGTGTTACTTTGTCAATAGATGGTGGATTAGAAGAAATACAACATTGTTTCAATCCAATATCCTCTTGTTTTTTTTCCCAGAGGGTGGGAAAGGATTAACATCCAGCCCCCTTCGAAATCTGTATAATTTTAGTACTACTATTACTATGAACACCCGAATAATAGTAGGCACCGGAATAATAGTAGGCACCGGAATAATAGTAGGCAGTGGAAAATTGCAAAGATAATGAATATTAGTAGTAGTAGTATTATTCGGGTCTTCATAGTACTATTGTTCGGCTCTTCATAGTACTACTGTTAGGGTCTTCATAGTACTATTATCCGGGTCTTCAAAGTAAACATTTTGGTAATATTAAACTACTATTTTTGTGTTACTTTATAAATATATGTCGAATTAGAAGAAATAAAACGTTATTTTCCAATTCAATATCCTGTCTTTTGTTTTTCAGAGGGTGGCAATAAATCCCCCCCCCCATTTCTCTCTCTGTATCTCTCTCTCCCTCCCCTTCAAAATCTGTATAATTTAAGCACTACTATTAAACACATTTTAGTAATATTAACCCACTAGACATGTGTTACTTTGTCATCACATAAACCGAAAGCCTTTTAATGACCGACTGTGTGTGTGTGTGTGTGTGTGTGTGTGGGAGGGGGGGGGGGTCACCTCTTTTGGGGCGCCATATTACTGGACAATATTGCAGGGTTTTTGGGTCGGAAAAAAATAATTGCAGGGTGTACTTTTTCCAAACGGCCACAAGATGGCAGCAAGAGATCATATTACTGGGAAGTAATTTTCAAATCAAAGAGGAGGGCTGAGTTTTTGGTCGGGAAAATAATTGTATGGTGAACTTTTTCAAAACAGCCACAAGATGGCAGGAAGAGACCATATTAATGGGAAATACTTTTTAAATCAAAGCGTATGGGAGGCATTTTGGGTTTCAAGACCAATTGCGGGTTATGTCATCAATCATGCCAACGAATAAACTAGTTTCAGGGTTAGTTATAGTCAATTAAAAGTCAAATCAATTCAAAGAAACTTACATGAGACGACATCTTGAGACGACTTGCGTTGGGGCCCAGAAGAACCTGTAAAGTGGTATGGAGTTAGAACGTGTTTCCCAAACTATTTACAGCTGCAGTACTTTTTACTTTGAAAAAAATACAAGGCACAACAATATATATTATCATTTAAAATTGACAATATATAGTGGTAGCTCGACATACGAGCAATTCGAGATACGAGTAAAGTTTCGAGCAAATAATCTCTAGATACAAGACCAATTTCGAGATACGAGAAAGCAAGACATGTAGCTGTTTGACTATAGCGCACTAGTCTTTTTTGCTGCATCTCTTTCGTGTATAACAGTGTTTTCCCCCCGTCACTCGCGCAAATGGCGTAGCGATCTCTATTACGAGGAATATATATTACTTATCGTTGGCAAGTGGTCGTGCGTTATCCCATTGTGAGGACATTTGTGTGCATCATTTTCGGAATATTTTGAAGGGAATATGAAAGCAAACAGCCCATCGATAGTGAAAATCAGGTTGGAAGCGGAATAAACAGCGAACCCGGCCGGCCGGGAAAAAGGAAGATATGAAAATGCAGAACAAAATTAGAATTATGTTTAGTGTAAGGTTAGATTAAACTTATTTTCCAAGTTTATTTAAAAAATGTTGCTTTGAAACGAGCGTGTTGATGTGCAAAAAGGGTTGGAGTCCATCTCTCTCTCTCTCCCCCTTCAAAAATCTGTATAATTTTAGTACTACTAAAAAACACATTTTAATAACATTAAACACTAGTTTTGTGTTACTTTGTCAATAGATGGTGGATTAGAAGAAATACAACATTGTTTCAATCCAATATCCTCTTGTTTTTTTTCCCAGAGGGTGGGAAAGGATTAACATCCAGCCCCCTTCGAAATCTGTATAATTTTAGTACTACTATTACTATGAACACCCGAATAATAGTAGGCACCGGAATAATAGTAGGCAGTGGAAAATTCCAAAGATAATGAATATTAGTAGTAGTAGTATTATTCGGGTCTTCATAATACTATTGTTCGGCTCTTCATAGTACTACTGTTTGGGTCTTCATAGTACTATTATCCGGGTCTTCATAGTAAACATTTTGGTAATATTAAACTACTATTTTTGTGTTACTTTATAAATATATGTCGAATTAGAAGAAATAAAACGTTATTTTCCAATTCAATATCCTGTCTTTTGTTTTTCAGAGGGTGGCAATAAATCCCCCCCCATTTCTCTCTGTATCTCTCTCTCCCTCCCCTTCAAAATCTGTATAATTTAAGCACTACTATTAAACACATTTTAGTAATATTAACCCACTAGACATGTGTTACTTTGTCAATAAATGGCAGATTAGAGGAACGAACGAATGAACTTTTTTTTAATAGTCGCCATTTTGAACAAAAGCCTCACGTCGGGAATGCTAACATTTAAATGGGCAAATTCGAGGTCTATCACGCCTACCAAAAAAGGTTACAGGTTAAAATGCTACTAAAGCCGAAAGAACGTCCCACTAAACGCAATAAAGAGAGAGAAATCAATTGCAAGGAGATAATTACCAAACCTCAAAGCCAAACGCCGACCAGACATGGCGGCCATGTGGTCAATACAGTAACTTACTACGGTCATGATTCGGGCAACATTGCAACTGCGGCGCATGTACAACACAGAGATACAAATAGCCAACTTTAGAGTTATTAGGATAGAATGTACTCACGTTCTTTTACGGACGAACACAGTCCAAATTCTTCCGACAAACATTTGGAGCTCGCTAACATAGTGCCGTTTGAGAGGACCGTGGCGAAAAAGGAAGTGACGTCATTGCGTTCCTTCAAAATGGAGACTTCCGTTTTACAAAATAAAATACTGATATGCGGTTATTTAATTTCTCGCGAGATTTTATACAGGTTCACAGTTGTACGCCGTAGGGGCTATATCTTACATTTAACATGCAAGTAGTATCAGAACATTGCCCCTCGTAAACAAGTATAATTACAATGATTAGCGAAAACATTTAGTGAGTTTAATTTTATCTCTATAGTTTCGACCTCCGGACATTTTGGTTGCTTGTTTATAAATTGAAGAGTTTAAAGATTGAGTTGACAGTAACACTTCAAAATCGCTGTAAAAGATAAATAAATAAAAAGACGGTTTGTATGCTAACTCTCTCTCACAGTGGGCATGAATTTGAAAATGTGTGGGTGGGTTTCAGTTACAAAGGAATTTTTATATTAAGATTTTTTAAAGCTTGCTCGTCTTTTAATTAACATGATTTAGTACCTAGGCCTTGAGATCTTTGCGGTTTCTTGTGCAGCTAGGAAGAAGGAATAATGGGTCTCAAGATAAGTGTGGAATGTATAGAACGTATACAAGACTTGGGTGATATAATAAACAATGTACATTTTCAGAGTAAGTAATGGGAAAGGTATGCAGACTGGTGAGAGTGGATATATATTTTTTAACAATCACTCTAGTATACATTTAGCACTTCATATAAAATGTCCAAACCCTCCTTCTGGAGCCAATCATCAGCCTGTCATATATTCTGGGACTTGTTTCCCCTGGGGCCCTGTCAGAGACCCTCCTTTGTTAAAGGACAGCTCTCTGACACCAACTTCTTCAAACTAACGGGAACACGGGACAGTGACGATCGTGTGAGCAACAGATGAGCGTGGCGAATAGATGGGCTCCACCTTGGCTTTTTCTCATGACACAAAGATGATTTGATAAAAAAAAGTGCAGGTAACGGTTTCTGGACATGGTGTTGTGGCGCACACGTACCTCCGTTGATGAAAGGTGTGAGCGTGACTTTGGCCTCGGCCGTCCAGTTGCCGTCGCCGGACGCAGAGGAGCCCGATGACAAGGACGCCGCGGCCTGCTCCGAGGTGACCTCCTTGGTGTCGTTGCAGGCCAGGAGTGTGAAGTTGCTTAAAACAGGAGTCTTAATATAATGTGCATTTCTAAAGAACACCCCGTCTATAATCTCTGTCCTCATCTTATGCTCTTCCATGATGTCTATAATATCTTCTCAACTCACCTCAGTGTTCAACTGTTGTATTTTTCCATGATGCCTATAATCTCAACTTCTGTATTTTTCCGTGACATCATGCTGAAATTCAATAAAGGCATCCTCCACCTCGAAAAGATAAGAGAGAACCACCGAGCCGAGCGCGAGATACCGCCTCGCGCCTCGACCTCTCTTCCGCCGGCCGGTGCCTTTAAAATATAACACAGTCTCTGCCTCGTTTTTCCTTGGTGCACGGTTGGTAATTGCGTTGATCTGTTATTTCGGACCCAACAAGGAGGGACAAAACTGGGCGCTCCTGACAGCGCCACCCAGAAGTGATTCACAGTATTTTGGTCAGAAAACAGGCCAGAGAATGTGTGGTGCTGAAATCATGCTTTATTAAAACAAAACGACAAACAAACACTCAAGGAGGACCAAGTAAAGAAAAGAAGAAGAAAAAAAAAGCTTCCGCCGGCAGGCGCACGAGGCAATGCCGACTGAAAGCTACACACACACACACACACACAAACACGCTAACGAGCCAGATCCTCCGAGAGGGTACGCCACTATACTGCCCCCAGATATAGTCGGGCAACCAGGCTGGGGAAAGGCCCCGGGGACCATTGCGGGCGGGAGCGGCGCCACTATGTCAAGGGGAAAGAGCAGGCCACTTGCGCGCTCCGCTGGTCACAAAATGAATGGTCGCTCCGAGCCAAAGCAAGAGTGAGATCCGCCGAGGCCTCTCACGCGAGGGTGACGCAAGTGGCGCGGGGGGTCTCGCCTTGGCGGGAAACGGTAATGGCGACACGAGTCAAAAAAAGCAGAGGTTGCTTTCACCGGTGATTGAACTTTGGCGGGGAGACGCTCCACCCGCCGAGGCCATCTTAGACATCAACGTAGCGTTGAGGCGCAGGGATTTGGTTTCCACGCTTGCCGGGGTATTCGTTCCGTGTGGGACTTTCCCCCGCTGAAGCGCATTTGCGTTCACTCTTTCACTTCATATTCTTGCTAGAAATAACAAGGCAGACATTTGGCATAACCGTCCGATCCGGCTATATACATTATGTACACGGAACTGCAAAAGTGTCGTCGTGTTTCAAAACAATTCGAGACGCTAGTTGGACGATGGACTAATGTCAATCCATGAATGTGAATGTCAATCCATGAATGCGAATGTCACTCCATGAATGTCAAATTTGGTACAAAAAAGTTCCTATTTACAAGAAGCTAAGTTCGGCTGCACGCTGGCTCTGCGAGATAGAAGAGGAGGCTTCCACGCGCACGCTCTTTGTCTCGGTGGAGCTAAAAGTGGTGGAGCGCGTGGCCGTGGTCTTCACCTGGACGGAAGAGGTTGAGAAAGCTTCGGCTTTTTGTTCCAGGTGTGTCGTCTCTTGGGTGGCTTCTTCTGCATGGCCTGCGGGAATGGGAACAGCACGTTTGCCGGCGGGTACGTTTTCCGTGGCGTCACAATTGTAACTACTTACCGAGGAGGTTGAAAGCGGAAGTGGACCAATACTGACCCAGCTGGTTTCTGGCCTCCACGGTGTATTTTCCGCTGTCCGCTGCCGTCGCTCCGCGTATCTCCACAGAGTAGGCCTCGTCGGTGCGGCTCGTGGTCAAGTCGGATGTGGCCGAAACCTGCGAAGGACCGGGGCCACGTGAAGAACGGGGAGGAGGCGACTGGCAACGTTGGAGCGCAGAAAAAGGAAAATACTCACGGCCGAGTTGTCCTTGAACCCTAACCCCGATGCCGCTCCTTTCAATGATTTGATTTCAGCAACGGAAGGCGGCGGCGGAGATTTGGCGCCAGGCGACTTGACGGCCTCCGGGGACTTCATCCTTTGCGGGCTTTTGACCGGTTCGGGGGACTTGATGCGTGTCGGCGTTTTGACGGGTTCGGGGGACTTGATGCGTGTCGCCGTTTTGACGGGTTCGGGGGACTTGATCCGTGTCGGCGTTTTGACCGGTTCGGGGGACTTGATCCGTTGCGGCGTTTGGACATCTTCGGGGGACTTGATCCGCTGCGGCGTTTGGACATCTTCGGGGGACTTGATCCGCTGCGGCGTCTTGACCGGTTCAGGAGAGGAGAGAGACTCCATCGGCCGCCCGCTCTCGACAGGTTCGGGGCACTCGGCTTCGGGAGAGGCGACTCTCGGGAAGGCCGTCACTTTTTGCCGGGACTGGGATTTTCCAACAGTCAGAGTAAAATGGGCTTCCTGCTTACCGGCGGGATTTACTGCCATTAAAGTATAACTTCCTTGGTCGGACACCAGCACGGACAAGATCTCAAGGGAGGAGCCGTACCGCGTGGAGACGACACGGTGACGGGCAGAGGACCCCAGCTCCACGCCCCCGCGAAGCCACGCCACGGAAGGAGCCGGGTCACCGTCCAGGTCGCAGGTGAATCTGGCGGGATCTCCCTCCTCGACACTCAGAGACTGCGGCGTGTTCAGGATTTGGGCGGGCCGCGCTCTCTCCACCACCCCCACGGATTGGGCCGGCGATTCCTCGGCGGTCGTCGACGAGATGTGGTAGGCGTCCGGTCGGGTGGGATCGGCGGGACGGCATGACGGCGGCTCCTCGTCCCCGCGGGCGCAAGAGAAGGCGGCGTATCTCTCCACCACGTCCAAAGTGGCGCTGTCGGAGATCTCCCCTTTGATGTTTCCGCACACCACCGAGTAGGTGCCGGCGTCTGTGGTCACGCAGTCGTTGATCTGGAGCGTCAGCAGTCCGCCCGAGTTGGCGATGCGGTATTTGGCGCCCGGCACCACATCTTTGCCGTCGTGAAACCACTTGACTCTGGGCTCCGGTTTGGCTTGGACGTTGAGGGTGAAACGGGCGTCGGAACCGGCGGCCACGCGTTGAGAGCGCAAGCGGATGCCCATGCGCAGGACGTGGTCCAGGCTGAAAGGAGACTCCGGCGTTGGCTGGACGCATCTCCGCTCAGACCTGAGCGTCTGCTTTCTCTCCTCGTAGCGGGAGAGAAAATCCACCTGGGGCAAGGCAGACTCCGACACCACCGGCTTTTCCCAGCGGGGAGTTTCGCTCTCCGCCTCGGGGAGCTTCTTGACAACTTTGGGGATATATTCGGCGGCCTGAAACGTCACGTGCTCGGACCAGGTGGCCTCCGAAGCTCTTGCCGCCGCCGCCGCCGCCGCCACCGCCACGCGGCGGGTGTCCTTTTGAAAACTTTGGCTCTTCTCCTCCAACTCCATTCGCTTGAGTTGGCTCTTGTAGGTGGTGATTCTGTGGGCGGTGGCGTGAGGTCGGAGTAGCTCCTGATCCTCTCTGTCTTCGTACACTCTCTGCTTCTGTCCGGGAGGTTTGTACGTGGCCTTGTCGTGGCGCTGACGCAGGTCGAGGAAGCTGGGGCCGGCTTCGTGTTTGGAAGGAATTCGGTAGGATTGGTAGCTGGGGCCGGCTTCCGTCTCCCGGTCGACGACGGCGCGCACCCTGACGGGCGACGACGCTCGGAAGCGCACGGGGCTCAGGCCGGGCGGGGAGGCCGAGTAGCCGAGCTCCGGCTCTCCCACCTCCAGGCGAAGGCGCTCCTCCTCCGTCCTCTTGACGGACAGATATTCGCCGACCGGCAGCAGCAGCAGCTCCTCGTCCGACAGGTCGCCCAGCGACCTTCTTCGCACTCGGCGGTAGAAGTCGGTTCCTGGGGAAGGCGTGCGGCGCCTGGAGGGCCTGACCGTCTCCAGGTCGTCCCGGGTGGCCGAGGGGATGCGCCACTTTGGCTTGTACTGGTCTTTGATCCTCACGGGCACCTCGTAGAAGCGCTCCCACCTGGAGAGACGAATCGGCTTCATCCTCTTGCGTTGGACTTTCTCCAGGGGCTCGGGGAACTCGTACTGGTCCCTGAGTTTCCTGTACCACTTCATGTCGGAGAGAGGCCGGAAGTGTTTGATCCCCATGTCCTCTTCCAGCGCCAGCGGGTCGAGGGGCCGCGGCGCCGGCACGTCGTAGGGCATGCGCAGTCTCTTCTCGTCGGCCCGTTTCTTTCTCTTCGCTTTCTCCAGCTTCACCTGGGCCTGGGTCTTTTCGCTCTTCTTAGTGGCCACGGCGGGCTTGTAGGCGGTGGCCGCCTCCCTGACCGCCTGCGCCGCGGCCGGCGGCAGAGGGAGGACCACGGTGTCGGTCAAAATCTGATGAAGCCGCACCTTCTTGTCCAGCGCTTCCTTTTGAGCCCAGCCCGGATCCTGCCTCGGTCCGCTCTCGTCGTCCCTCTTGACACGAGCGACCCGTTCCACCCGAAGCGTGGCCTGGCAACTGGCCGATCCGGCCGAATTGGTGGCGGTCACCCTGTACAGGCCCGAGTCTTCGGGCAGAGTGTCTCTCACGTGTAGAATGAAGTAATCCAAGCCTTCGTGGACCAGTTGGATAGACGGGCCGAAGGCCACGGGCGCGCCGTCCTTTTCCCACTTGAGTGCGGGGCGGCCCGACACCCGGATCTCGAAGCGAACGTCCTGGCCTTCCTTGCACTCCACGTTGGCCAGGAGACGCTTGAACATGGGCCTGAGGGTGAGGTCGGCCGGTTTGGGCCGAGGGACCACGGTGAGATGGGCCTTGCAGCTGTCGTCCCCGTACTTGTTGCGGGCCGTCACGCTGTATTCGGCGTCGTCGTCGTGGTCCACCGCGCGGACGATGAGCTGGTACAGGCCCTTGTCGCTGAGGAAGGTGTACTTTTTGTCGTCCTCTCCCGGGATCAGCCTCTGGCCCGATTTGTGCCAGGTCACACGGGGCTCGGGGTGCACGGTGACGGTCACGCTGAAGCGCACGTCCTCGCCCACGTGGGCCCGGTGGTTGACAAGGGGCAGGGTGAACTCGGGCGACTTCTGAAGCATTCGGGCCGCGTCCATTCGCCGCTTGGTCCTCTTGATGGCGCGGGCGGTGAAGAAGCGGCGGTAGGAGCGGACGCCGTCCACAAACAGCTCGCCGTAGACGCTGTCTTCGCCGTACTCATTGACCACCTTGCACCTGTACGTGCCGTCGTCGGCCCTGGTCACGCCGGCTACGGCCAGGGTGGCCGTGCCGTCCTCGTAGTGGACGGCGTACTTGTCGCCGGCTTCCAGCTGCCTGACGCCGCAGTACCAAGTGACTTCGGTGGCGCCGTCGTAGTTGTCGATGTTGCAGACGAACTTGACGTCGTCGCCCTCGGCGGCCGCCCGGTGGCCCAGCTGGCCTCCCACCGGTCCGTGCTCGAAGGGCGCGATCTTCACCTTGGCCACCAGCACTCCGCGTTGGGATCTGACCGAGCCACCGCTGGCCACACGGGCCGCAGAGACCACCGTGCTCCATTCCTTCTTGGCGGCGGCCCGGTAGTACCGCCCGTGTCTGTCGCTGGGGATGCTTCTCCCGCTCAGACTTTCCGGGGGGGCGGAGAGCCACGGGTGCGCCAGCGCCTCGGCGGAGGTCATGCGGTGCTTGCGCTCTTTGGTCATCAGGTGGTCCGTAAGGTCCATGGCTTCCACGCTGACTCGCTGGAAGGATTCGTCGTCGTAACCGTAGGCGGCGTTGGAAATGTTGTCGATCATCTGCTGGTGGGTCTCGGCCGCAAAGGGGTTGAGCCCGCAGAGGAGCACGTAGGCCAGGACGCCCACCGACCACATGTCGGTGACGGCGCTCACGGCATCGCCACGGTGGATCTCGGGGGCGGCGTACTCGGCGGTGGTGTACTGGATCTTGATCTGCTCTCCGGGCGTCAGGTGCCTGGACTGGCCCAACTCGATGATTTTGACGCGGCTGCCGCTTCTGGTCTCGTACACCACGTTCTCGGGGCGGACATCGAAATGCCCGTAGCTCTGAGCGTGCAGGAAGTGCAGGGCCGAGCAAATCTGCCGGAGGTAATTGGCAATTTCTCGCTCGTTGAGCTCAAAGTCGGCAGCGTGGAGGCGCACGAAGATGTCCGCGCCCGAGACAAAGTCGTAGATCATCACCAGCTCCTCGGGGCTCTCAAAGGACTCGTGGAGGAGGAGGAAGTTGGCGTGCCTGGCCAGGTTGAGCGTGGCAATTTCCTTCTTGACCAGGGCCTGATCGGCACCCCGGACCTTGACAAATTTGGCCATGTAGGTCTTGTCGGAGCCGACGCTCACGCAACGGTGGACGATGGCAAACTGACCCCTTCCCAGCTCTTTGGCGATGGCGAGTTTGCCGTGCAGGTTCTTTGTGTCCGAGTGCGGCGCTTTGCCCCTGGGAACGTGCCCCGCCTCGTCCACCTCCCTGTCGTACAGCAGCACCCTGGATTTGTCCTCCTTGGTCACGACGGGGCCGCCGGCCTCGGACGGCGCGCTCTGTCCAAACTTGTTCTCGGCGATGACCCTGAACTGGTAGCCGGTCCCTCCGAAGAGGCCCACCACTGTGTAGCGGGTGTCGCGAGATTGAGCCACGCGCTCCCACCGCTCCGAGGTGGTGGGGAACTTCTCGATGACGTAGCTGACGACCTTGCTGCCGCCGTCGTTGGCCGGAGCCACCCAGTTCAGGGCCACCGAGTCTCTGGAGACGTCGCTGGCTTGGACGCCCCTGGAGGCGTCGGGCACATCCGCCACATCCAGCTCCACCGTCTGCTGATCGATTCCAAATCGGTTCTTGGCGCAGACGATGTAAAAGCCGGCGTCCTTCTTCTCCACGCCGTTGGGGAAGAGCAGAGAAGTGAAAGATCACGTGACGATGACTTGGTAGTGGCCGTTGCTGTCGATGAGATCTTGCCCCTTCTGCCAGGTGATGACCGGATCCGGCTTGCCTCCGAAAGGTATCTTGATGTTGACCATCTCTCCTCGCAGGGCAGGAATAGCTTCTTTGTCCTTCAGGTTCTTGGGGAGTTGATCTTAGCAGGAACTGCTCACAGAGAAAAAAGAGGCGGTCAATGCGAGGAGAACAACGCGCCGGGCCAAGAAGCAGTGGCCGGAGACCAACGGGGAAAGGTGTAGACAGAGAGAGAGAGAGAGAGAGAGAGAGAGAGAGAGAGAGACGGAGAGAGAGAGAGACGGAGAGAGAGAGACAGAGAGAGAGAGAAATAGAATGCACTAGTGACTGGTGTGCTTACCTTCGACATCCAGAGAGACGGTAGCGCAAATGGACCCTCCTTGGTTAGTGGCCCTGATCTGGTAGATGGTGGAGTCCTCCTCGTCAGCTTGGGCGACGACCAATTGGTGGTAACCTCCCTTGAATTCCTGGATCTTGATCTTGGTTCCATCCGAACACATCTCCTTTCCTCGTCGGAACCATTTGATCACGGGTTTGGGTTGTCCCGTGATCTTGCAGACCAGCGTGGCGTTGCTCTTGTACTTCACGCTCATGTTCCTCAGCTCCTCCTTGAAAGCGGGCGCGCGGACGTCGACGGCCGTGGCCGGCACGATGGCGCCACTCTCCTCGCTGTAGTCACTCTGTCCCCCGAGGTTCTCGCACTTGACCCGGAACACGTACTCGGCGCCCTCCGACAAATGCTTGACGGAGAAGACCGTCTGTTTGATCTCGCCCGTGGTCACGGGCGTCCATTCGCCCCATTCCTTCTTGTCCTTCTTTTGCTTCTTCTCCAGGCAATAGCTCTTGATTTTGGAGCCGCCGTCGCTGAGCGGAGGCTTCCAGGAAAGCACGCAGGAGTCCTTGGTGATGGCAGAAACCACCACTGCCAGAGGCGCAGATGGTTTCTCTGTGGAAAAACGACAGCCGTTGGTCAGTCAAACAGGCCACGATTTGTCCTGGCTTTTTTTTTTGAAACTATTTTCTTTTTGCCCGACTTTTTGAACGCACCCAATTGGGTCTTGATGACAATAGGCGAGGCCAGTTCCAGGGGGTTGCTGTTGCCATAGCGATTCTGGGCATAGACCCGGAAGAAATAAGGTTGGGCACCCGGCAAGACGTGCCGTTCACCGAGATGGACACCAACTCCCACTGGCTTCCTTCCCTGTCTTGGCGCTTCTCCACGATGTAGTTGGTGACAGTGCAACCCCCGTCGTCCTTGGGGACCTTCCAGCCGATGATCACCGAGTTCTTCAGGAGGGCCTCCAGAACGATGGGACCCTGGGGCGCGTCAGGCTTGTCTGCGCGACAAACGCAATCGGCGTGGTCAGCGGCGGCCACTCTGGAATGCAACCAGGGCGACTCTGGAATGTAACGGCGGCCACGTACCGTGGATTTCCACGTTGAAGGCGGCGTCGGCCCGGCCAAAGTGGTTGTGCAGTCGGATCCTGTATTTTCCTCCGTGGACTCTGCGCTGCACGTTCTTGATGACCAGGTGGGTGTAATGCTCGGTGCTCTCGATGCTAATGTCGTCCGAGTCCTCCAGGGTCTTGGCTTCGTGGAGCCATGTAATCTTGGGCACGGGGCGGCCAACGTAGGCGGCGTGGATGCGAAGGGTCGTTCCCAGACCGGCGTAGTAGGTGCTCTTGAGCGGGTGGTCGGCGCTGAAGGCCGCAGCCGCTTCCAAGACCAGCGTTCCCGTGCTTTCCGCTTCTCCGGCATCATTGCTGGCCTTGCAGGTGTACGCTCCCTCGTCCTCCTGTCAGTCGGTCGTGATGGAAAGGGAGTGGTTGCGGCCGTTGGAGCTCATCTCGTATTTGCGCGACTCGGCAATCTCCTTGCCCGCGTGGTACCACCGGATCTCGGGCATGGGCCTGCCGATAATCTGGCACTTCATGACGGCGGGCTGGCCCAGTTTTTCGGTGACTTCGTCCATTTCCTTTCTGAGACTGGGTTTGGTTTCACCTGTGCGGGCCATGCGGACGGGGGGGGCCAGAAACCAAATGTTAACTGTCAGCTCGTTGTCGTGACGCCTACCCACGGCGCCGTCTCCGCCGCGGGGGTTATTATACGCACCGCTCAGTTTGGTCTTGACGCAAGCGGCGCTTCGTCGTGGTCTGCTCATTCCCGTCTCGTTCTCGGCATACACTCTGAACTCGTATTCGGTGGCTTCGGACAGACCGCGCATGGTGAACTCCTGTTCTTTCAGCCTCTGCTTGTTGCATTTCTGCCAGCTACTTTCGGTGGACTTCCTACATTCCAGCCAGTATCCCAGGACCTCCTTCCCACCATCACATTCTGGAGCTTGCCAGTGAATGCTTATGGTGTTGTTGGTCACTTGCGTCGTATCAATTTCGCCCGGCTGGCTCGGCTTATCTGCAAAAAAAAACCAAAAAAAAACTATTTTGTAATACACTCTAGCGGACGTGCTCTAGGCTTAGTCCGCCACTTGGCACGTGGGAGCGGTACTCACCGAAGGGATCTTTGCACACGACGGAATCGGAGGCGGGTCCGGCCTCGCTCTCGCCGATATCGTTGAGGGCGACCACGCGGAAATGATAGTCCACGTCCTCTGTGAGTCCGGACAGCGTGAACATGGTGGAGAGAATCCGGGCGGAGTGACGGCGCCATTGCTCGGAGGCCACCTCCTTGTACTCCAAGTAGTAACCCGTGACGCGAGAACCCCCGTCGTCCTTTGGTCGGGACCAGGCCAGTGCCACCGAGTTCTTGGTGAAATCCATGATCTCGGGCGGAGCGCCGGAGGGTTCCGGCGGGCCTGTTTGGCAGAGCAGACGTCAACGAGTCACGGGACTCACGGGGGGCCGGTGACTCACTTTTACTCTATACTTACAGAGCGGAGTCCGGGGAACCAGCGGCTGCGCCGACTTCAGAGAGGGACCGATGCCTTAAGTGTTCTCGGCGGTAACCTTGAAGTGGTATTCTGTCCCCTCCTTCAGGCCTTTGACCACTAGCTGAGTATCGGTCACCCTGCCGTCCACGGTGTACCAGGCGTTCCTGCACACCTCCCCCCGTTCCACGATGTAGCCCAGTATCTCGGCGCCGCCGTTGTCGCCGGGCACCCCCCAGGACAATTTCACCGAGTTTGCCTGGATTTCCTCGTAGGTCAACGGTCCTTCGGCGGCGCCGGGGCGGCCGATGACGTTGACCTTAATTTGGGCCTTCTTCTTGCCCACTTTGTTCTGAAGGAGGAGCTCGTAAACACCCGAGTCGGTCCTCTCGGCCCCTTTGATCACCAGTTCGCTGGTGTCCTCGGTGTGCGCCACCATGGCCCTGTTGGACACGACCGCGCCGTCCTTGGACCACGAGCAATTCGGGGGAGGTTTTCCCTTGACGGGGAGGGAGAGCCGGACCACGCCGCCGTGGCGAACCACGTACACATCCTTGTATTTCAGCTCCAGTTCATAATCGGGAGGTTCTGTGGGAGTAGAACAAGGCGTGAGACTTTTGGCCCAGCTGGCCGAAGACCAGGCGTTTGGACGGTGCCCGGCGCGCCGGCTCACCCGACATCTCGGTGACCGAGACGGTCCCGGGTACTTCGGCGGCCTCGCCGCAACCGCCGGCGTTGCAGGCCAGCACTCGGAATTTCAACTGGTCTCCTTGCGGCATGTTGGACAAAGTGTACTCGCAAATCAGAGACGGAGTGGTGTTGCATTTGAGCCAAGCCACGGTGCCCGCCTTCTGCATCTCGATCAGGTAGCCGTCCACTTTTGCGTCTCCCTCGTCATCGGGGGGACTCCAGGCCAACGATACGGACGACTTGGTGGTTTCTGTAATCCGAGGGTTCTGCGGACAACCGGGTGGATCTGACCGAGAAAACAACAAAAAAAACTCACATTTTTGGAGTGCAAAATCCTTCTTTTTTTTTACCGACTCCCACCAGATTCTTTCAATGAGACGGGGGGGATTTGGGCGGTCTCTCACCAATGGGATCCGCTGCCACCGCCGGTTTGGAAGGCAAACTCGGTTTGCTTATTCCGCGGGCGTTGACGGCCAGAATTCTGTGCTCGTACTTCAGACCTTCAGTTAACTCTGTCGAGCGGTATCTGGTCATGGTGATGGGATTCCTGTTGGCTCGCACCCATTTGTCAGACCTGACTTCTTTGCGCTCAATGATATAACCGGAAACCTCCAGTCCGCCGTCCTCTTCCGGCGGGTTCCACGCCACGGTCATTCCGTCGCGTGAAACGTCAAAGACGGTGGGTCGTCCGGGAGATCCGGAAACATCTGTTGAAGATGGACAGCGGGTTGGCTTCTGTCCACGCCTAGCTTGGAGGGCAGCGGGTTAAGGGGGTTACGCACGACGCACGTGGTACCATAACGACGCACGTGGTACCATAAGGACGCATTTTTCTCTCCACAGCCCTGCTGTCTACCGGTCGGTGTCAGGCGAGTGCGGGTGAACGGGCTAACGCCAGCCCGCCCCCTCCCAAAAGGGGTGGCGGCCTTCACGGCCATAGAGGAGGAGCACTTACTTGTCAAGCTCTTGCAGGTGACGATGCCAGACTGCGAGAATTCCCCCACGCCGTAGCGATTGAAGGCGGCCGCGCGGAAGACGTACTCGTCTCCCTCGATCAGGTTGTGAAATTTGAAGGTGGGTCGGCTGACCGACCCACAAATGGGCACCCAGCCCGGTCGGTGGGCGTCTCGCTGCTCCACCACGTAGCCGCTGACGGGAGCCCCGCCGTCCCTGAGAGGGGGATCCCAGCTACAGGTGACGGAGGTGGCGTCGATCTCGTCCAATCGGATGGCTCCTTGGGGTTGGTCGGGTTTGGCTGAGAAGGGAGGATATTCCGTCAGTTCCAAGCCACCCGCTCGTCCCAAAGCCGGCGCCACGTCCGGCTCGGGTTACGACAAATGAAAGCTTTCCTTACAGAGGACGACAACTCGGACGACCTCGGTGGTGACCCCGACGGCGTTCTTCAGCTCCAGGGCGTAGTCGCCGGTGTCGGCGATGGTTGCGTCCGAGACGGTGAGTTTGGAAAACTTGCCGCCGCTCTGGATCTTGACACGCTCGGTGATTTTGATCCTGTCCTCACCGAGGAACCAGAGGCAGGACGGGGGAGGCCTGCCGACAATGGGCAGGTGGAGCTCCAGCGTCTTGCCGGCCAGCACGTGAATGCTCTTCTGGGGGAGGCTGCTGAAATCCACTGCGGGCATGACTGGCAGAGACAAATCAAAGGATTACAAAAAAAAGGCCAAGGACTGCAGAGAGCCAGTAAACATTTGGGGTTCACCCCAGCGCTCACCTCTTTGCTCTTGCACGGTCACGGGCGCCACCAGCTCCTTGGCCTGGCTGGCACCTCGGCTGTTGACGGCTTTGATTCGGAAGGAGTACTGCTCCTTCTCGTTCAGCTTCTCCACCGTGTGCTCAAAGTCGGTCATCTTCAGCGAGGCCACCTTCATCCATTTGTCGCCGCCAAACTGGCAGGCCTCCAAGACGTAGGCGGTCACTCTGCTGCCCCCGTCGTGCTCGGGCTTCTCCCAGGCCAAGGAAACGCTGCTCTTGGTGACGTCCGTCACCTCCAGTTTTGCCGGCGGGTGAGGGACCTCGCAAACCAGGACCACGTCCGGGGTCTCGCGAGGCTCGCCCACGCCGTATATGTTTTCCGGGAGGACTCGGAAGTAGTACAGCGTGCCCTCCAGCAGGCCTTGGATTTTGAAGCAGGTCTTGCTGCACTTGGAGGTCACCGTCTTGTAGGCCCTCATGGATGCCTCGCGCCTCTCGATGATGTAGTTGTTGACGGGCTCCCCGCCGTCCACGGTGGGCGCTTCCCAGGTGATGGTGGCGGCTTCTCTGGTCAATTCCTTGACCTGGATGGCTCCCGTCGGTCCCGGCGTGTCTGGAAGGATTCAGAGTTTGTCGTCGGCCGAGGAGTGCCGAGACGGCCACGACGGCATTCGGACGAGGGACGGCGATGGCTCACCGTAGACTTTGACCACCACAAAGACTTCCCGCTTTCCGGCAGAGTTCTCGGCGACCAGCGTGTATTTGCCCGCGTCGTAGCGGTGGACCTTGTCGACGATGAGCGTGGTGGACTTGCGCGTGACCTCCACGAAGCCCCGGTTGTTCAGATCGACGCCCGGCTTGGTCCAGGCCACGGTCGGCGCGGGACGCCCGCTAACGTTAACAGAGAGGCGGAGGGAGCCGCCGGCACGCAGGCAGACGGTCTTTTTCAAGTCGTCGGGCAGGTCAAAGTCGGGCGTTTCTGTTGGGCGGAGGTCAAATGAGGTCAGTTGAGCCAGCTACTCGACTACTTGGCGTCACGACAAATGGAAGTGGAACGCCGGTATCTAACGGCGTCCCACTTCCGGTTGTTCCGAGGCCTTTCTTCCTTGGCCCGAACGGGCGACGTACCGATCCTCTCGGTCGGCTCAGTCTCGGCACTGTGCTCGCTGAAGTCTCCGGTGCCGTTGATGTTGACGCCGGCCGCTCTGAAGCGATACTTCTTCCCCGAGCAAAGTCCGGTCACCGTGTGCTCGGAGGTGCGCAGCGTTTTCTGGTGGGCCCTGGTCCACTCCTTCGTTCCGGCAGGTAGCCCAAGACGTCGGCCCCTCCGTCTTCGGCGGGACGAGACCAGGCCAAGGCGATGCTGTCGCCGTGCGTGTCGGTGATACGAGGCGCCGAAGGCGGGGAGGGGGTGCCTTTAAACCGGAAAAGAGCAGCGGTGGTAAAGAGATGGAAACGCCGTGTCAGGTTCATTAATAATTACCTTCGTCCGTAATTATCAATAACTGCAGGAAGACATCTTATTCAATTATTGACATTTAATTAAATAGAAATGGATACAACAATGGGTAAAAGCCTCCGAAGGGGAGAGTCAGCAAGTGTCACCTTACAACTTCCGAACGTCTCCCCGAATAGACGTTTTCGTCCCATTCTTATGGTCACAAGTTACAGAGTTGTTGATCATTCCATCACGTATGAGTAAAAACAACATCTGGGACTACAATAACAATCAAAGTATTTTACTAATAACAAAAACAGGGACTAGACCTAACAACATTTAGATTAGAGTAATTATACAACCTCCTTGACCTAAGAATCATATAATATAATCATAATCATATAATCGTTACATACAGAAAAACCCGAAGTGTACGGTTACATAACGATAACAATATTCTTGTTATTGTCCGAATAGCCCTGTCCTCGTCACCAAGGGCCCACCAAATCTCAAGGACCCAGATTGGGTGGATTGTTTGTATAACCATCCTGGAACAGGCTGTCTAGGTTAAAGATGACTTGGCAACACTTTTGAAAAACAGAAAGAGAATGATTTAACAAAGTAATGAATTAATACAAAGAAAAGAAAGAGAATGATTTAATAAAGAAATGAATTAATATAACTATTATAATAATAAAACAGAATAAACCCAACATTCCCCCGTTTTTATAATATGTATGTTATTAGTCATTTCTTAGTAATCACTAAATGGAAATGTCGGTGACTGCGATTTTATCCGCCTACTCCTTACTCCCATGGCTGGTCTGAAAGAGAAAAAACATAATTATATTCGTCCAATTGGTCCTCGGATTTACCGTACTCCTGGACCTCACTGCTTTCCCCAAACCGTCCCATAAGATACAACTCATGTACTTTAGAATTTGTAGGGGCCATTGCAGTAGTTATAAGTCGGCTTAGCAAGGAGCGCAAACAGGGGATACTACATCACCCACACAATGTTAGGATAGCGGTAATTGTGCCTATAGTCCAAATCTTTAGATTTTCCAAAGGTCTTATCCCACCAATCTGACAATGCGGACGTATCTACTCCAGAGTGCTCTTGCATATTGCGGTTCAGTGTTTGCAGGCCAGTAATGGCCCTGGTGAGAGATCCACTGGGTGACGCGTTGTTCGGTATGAAGGTGCAACATTGTTTTCCAAACCTTGCACACACGCCCCCTGTTTCAAGGATCATATCCACCGCTATGCGATTCTGGAACGCCATCAGACTGGTAGCTGCCAGTTGTTCCTTCATGGCCACAAATCCCTGTTCAGTATAATTTCCAAGTTTTGAACATTTTAATGTAAGTAATTTATTCTATCCACATTTTTGTTTGGGGTGATTAGAAGGAAGATAGACTCCCAACCTGCTGCGATCTGATTAGCCAGCTTATACTCATCTGGTACGCCCCGGGGGATGCCAATCGCATCAATGTATGTTGGATCTCCTTCCCTCCATGCCTCTCGACGATGTCGGGAGGGTCGACCCTTCACCTCCGAATTATGAGCCGCCAATTGTATCTCCTCCACTGTGGATGGAAAAACAGACATCGGTAAGAGCAGTGAGACCAAAGTACCTAGTCCTGCCGCGTTTCGGCAGGAGTCGTATAATTTATCTACCACCCCGCCACCGTAGGCCAGAACGTGGTATCAGGGGTGTAGTTTGTTTTAGAACGCCGGTACACCACGTCTCATTTATCGCCCCCAGCTTCAGACCATGCCCTGTAAGGTTTAAGCAGGTAAAATGATTAAACAGTGGAAAAATTGACTTCCTATTTACCGCGTAACAGGATAAACACTGCTTCAATATTTTTTTCTTGCCAAGTAGGACACGTTTTTTTATTTGTAAAAACACTTTTCCCCAAATGAATGGTGATTGAGGGAGTTGTTAGATCCCATCGTATTTTCCCTTGTCTGGTAGTTTATCCTAATCTTTTGCAAGATGGTTTAGTCTCAATTGAAACCATATGGAGACGTCAAACCCAATATACAAGAGTTCCCTATAGTTTTATGGTATTGCTTGCTGAGCAATAATCTTTTCAATTAATATTGGTGTTTCCCGTATTTTATTAAGTCAGAAAGTTTATCTTCCCCGTCCCCTCAATGTTTCAATTGAGACCACCCTTTTACCAAAGTAGCTCCACCTAGTGCTTGCCTTCTTTACACTCCTTATTAATATTATTATTATCTATTCGACTGTATCGACTGTATCTCCTAGGCCTTTCCTAATTTTACTGCAGAAACCACACAAACAACATACAACGTATATTCGTGCCTACCCTTTAGACACAGGACACTCCCCGGCCCCAATATTGTACCTCTAGTACAATACATTCGTGCCTACCCCTGAGACACAGGACACTTTCCAGCAAAGTGCCCCACCGTACCTGCCATTGACTAGTATAAACACAGGGTTTTATCGCCGTCACCCAGGACGCGAAACCAGCCCAACAATGGGCCTCACATACAATGTCCCTTTAACGCATTTGTAAACACCTTCACAACATGCAGACATTAATGTGGACTTACCCGAGATCCATCAGATGTCTCCCTCCAGCAGGAAAAGTCTTCAACCGCCGAGAATCCAGGCGCCCCCGTCGAAAAACTCCGGCCCACCAAGGGTTTTGAAGACGCCGTGCGCACGGTCACTTACCAGATGTCGAACAGCAGCGCCTGGGTTCTCGCTCCGGTATATTGACCTCCATGGCTCAGAAGGACCAAAATGTCAGGTTCATTAATAATTACCTTCGTCCGTAATTATCAATAACTGCAGGAAGACATCTTATTCAATTATTGACATTTAATTAAATAGAAATGGATACAACAATGGGTAAAAGCCTCCGAAGGGGAGAGTCAGCAAGTGTCACCTTACAACTTCCGAACGTCTCCCCGAATAGACGTTTTCGTCCCATTCTTATGGTCACAAGTTACAGAGTTGTTGATCATTCCATCACGTATGAGTAAAAACAACATCTGGGACTACAATAACAATCAAAGTATTTTACTAATAACAAAAACAGGGACTAGACCTAACAACATTTAGATTAGAGTAATTATACAACCTCCTTGACCTAAGAATCATATAATATAATCATAATCATATAATCGTTACATACAGAAAAACCCGAAGTGTACGGTTACATAACGATAACAATATTCTTGTTATTGTCCGAATAGCCCTGTCCTCGTCACCAAGGGCCCACCAAATCTCAAGGACCCAGATTGGGTGGATTGTTTGTATAACCATCCTGGAACAGGCTGTCTAGGTTAAAGATGACTTGGCAACACTTTTGAAAAACAGAAAGAGAATGATTTAACAAAGTAATGAATTAATACAAAGAAAAGAAAGAGAATGATTTAATAAAGAAATGAATTAATATAACTATTATAATAATAAAACAGAATAAACCCAACACGCCGGGATGACCAAAAGGATGGCGGCGTCGGACCTAAGGGGGTCCCAGACGACTCCCCGGTGGGGTACTCACACGTCGGCACTCTGCACACGACGTAGAGAGAAAGCTCGCTGGGTTGGCTCTCTCCGGCCTTGTTGATGGGCGTCACTCTGAACTGCTCTGAACGCTCCCTTCCGTCAGACCGGAGACTTTCAGCGAGGTGTCCAAGTGTGCTCCGCTCCTGTTCACCTTCACCCAGCGGGCGCTCTTCTTCTCCCGTCTCTCCAGCAGGTAGTGGGTCAACGGGCTGCCGCCGTCGCTCTCGGGCTTCAGCCACTCCACGCTGGCAAAGTCCTTTCCGGACGCCAGGATTTCTGGGGCGCCGGGTGGACTCGGCACGGCTGGAGAAAAAAAGAGAGCTTTGTTCGAGGCCCGGGTGGGAAAGAGGACTCCGGTGGGAAGGCGAGTGTCGCTCGCTCGCCCCCGGAGCGTATGACGGAGCTGGGACGGACGGGGGAACTCACTGAAGGTGTTTCTGGCCAGCACGGGCTCCGAGACAAGCGGGACTCCGGCGCCGTACTTGTTGATCCCACGCACTCTGAACAAGTATTCGGTGTTCTTGAACAGGCCTCTGATGGCGCAGGTCAGCTCCTTGCACTCGGCATTCATGAAGACCCAGGTCTGTTGGTGTCTCCCCTCTCCACCAGGTAGTGAGAGACCTCGTCGCCCCCGTCTTCCAGGGGAGGCTTCCAGCTCAGGGTGCACGACTCCTCGGTCAGCCCGCCGATCTGGATGCCGCCTTGGCATACCCCCGGAGTGTCTGCAAAGAAGGGACGCGGCGGCGCCGCCGGTCACCTGGCGGCCCCGGCGGGAATTGGACGAGGAGTGGCGAGGGGGGCCCCCGCTCACCTAGCACCTTGACGTTGACCTCGGCAGTCTTGGTCCCGCTGGCATTCCTCACGGTGAGAATATACTTGCCGCTGTCGTCCCTGTCGCAGAACTTGACCACGGCCGTGGCCCGCTGGGGCGTGTAATGCAAGTGGTACTTCTCGCACAGGTCCAGCTCCCTGTTGCCCTTGGACCAGGAAGCCTTGGGCTCGGGTCTGCCGCCCACCGCGGCGTCCAGGACCAGATCGGATCCCGCTCTGACCAGAACCACTTCAGAGAGGAGTTTTCCGTCCAGCTGAGCCTTCGGGGGTTCTGTTGGGATAATCGGGGCCGAACCGTCGACGCGGGTTAGATAGAGTGTACCCGGCGATGGGCGACTCTGCTGGAAAGGATGGCTCACCAAAGTCGGTCATGCACTGCACCGAGCCCGTGGACTGGGACGGGCTGCTGAAGACCTGGTTGGAGTTCTTGGCGATGACTCTGAACTCGTACGCTTCTCCCTCTCCCAGAGCGGTCACGGTGTAGAAGGTGTCGGTCACATTTGTGTAGTTACACTTGAGCCAGCGGCCCTCGCCCGTGGGGGTATACGGCTTCCGTTCGATAACGTAGCCCACGATGGGACTGCCGCCGTCATTGAGTGGAGCCGGCCATTTGAGCGACACCGTGGTCCTGGTGACTTTTGTCACCTCCGGCTTACTCGGGGGATCTGGGAAGAGAGCAGTTTGGCCGGCGTCAGCCGGTGGGGCCGGCGTCAGCCGGCGGGCCCGGCGGAGCCCCGCTCCGGTAAGGTCACGTGCCGGCGGCGATACTCACCGACTGGATTTTGGGTGACCGCTCCTTTGGAGGCTTCGCTGGCTTTACTCAGACCAGCGCCGTTCATGGCGTAGACTCGGAACTGGTACTCCAGAGCGTCTACCAGTTCCTCCGCCCGGTAGAAGCACTCAAAGCATGGGATCTTGTTCTGCCTCACCCAGAGAATATTGTTTCTCTCTTTCTTCTCAATCCAGTAGCTGGTGACTCTGCTGCCGCCGTCGTGATAGGGCTCCTCCCACTTCAAGGTCACGGCGTTGGCGGAAACATTGGACACGGTCGGCCTGGTCGGGGGCCCGGGCGGCGCTGCAAAGAGTCCAGACGGCACGTTACCACCGGGCGGGGCTTCTGCCGCTGAAGAATGATCGCTCGGCTGGGCTCTACTCACCGAACGGGTGCTCGGCCACGATGGTCTCGGACTCGGCGGGCTTGCTGACGCCAAATCTGTTCTCGGCAGAGACTCTGAAGGTGTACTGCATGTACTCGGTGAGATGGGCGATGTCCAGAGACGTCCGCTTCACGCTGGAGTTGATCAGCTGCCAGGCGGTGGAACCCGATTCTCGCTTCTCCACTATGTAGTTGGTGACGTCCGTACCGCCGTCATCTTCCGGCGCCTCCCAGCTGACCACGCAGGATTCCGAAGTGATGGCCGAGACGGCGACGGGGCCCGACGGCGCGGCGGGTTTGCCCATGACGTTCACGTCGATGGTGAAGGTCTGGCTTCCGGCCACGTTCTCCAGGGTCAGGTGATATTTGCCACCGTCGCCCCTCATGGCCTCCTTGACGGATATGCTGGCCCAGTCTTTGGTCACCCCGATGGAGACTCGGTCCGTGTTCTTCAGCCTCATCTCCTCCAGCCGCCAGGCCGCCTTGGGAGCGGGTCTGCCGGAAATGGGCACTCGGATGGTGAAGGTGCTGCCGGATCTGCAGGTGATCAGCTGGTTGGTGATCTCGCTGAGGTCGGCCGCCGGCGGGACGTGAGGCTCCTTGACCGTCACCGGGGCCGGCGTCTCCCTGGGTCCGCTCAGGCCCGACTGGTTCTTTGCCCTCACGCGGACGTGATACTCGTCGCCCTTGTTGAGCTTGTCCATGACGTAGGAGAGGTTCTTGGTGTTGCCGACCGGGACCCACTTGTCCGTCCCCCGGGGCCGGGCCTCCACCACGTAGAACTGGATGCGGCTTCCGCCGTCGTGCTCCGGCTTGGGCCAGCTCAGCGACAACGAGCTGTCTGTGGTGTCCACCACGTCCAACCTCTTTGGTGGCGCCGGCTCGGCCGTGGCCACCACGGGATCGGTGATCTCCAGCGCCTCGCCCACGCCGTGCTGGTTCTCCGCCGAGACCCGGAAGAAGTAGGGCACGCCCTCCAGGAGGTCCTGGATCTTCAGGACATTCTGGGCGCACTTGCCCCCCGACTGCTGCCAAGTGCGGCGGGTGGCCTCCCGTCTCTCCACGATATAGTGGTGGACGCGGGCGCCGCCGTCGTTGAGCGGAGGCTCCCAAGCCAGGGTGACCGAACCCCTGGAGACCTCTCGGAAGGCTAGAGCCCGAGGAGGGCCGGGGGTGTCCAGGACTTTGACGGTGAAAGTCATGGCCTGGCCGCCGCTGCTGTTTGTTTGTTTTGTTTTTGCACTACAAGCGCCTGAGGATTGCCCTCAGATAGCGCTAGAGCTGCCACTGGAACGCGGATTATTTCATCCGGGGGGTAGTCGGAGGTGAGGGGCAGTCAAATGTCTCCGGCTGGATGAAAAACGTAGGGTGCCACGGTCCTTGTTGGCAGCTCTGAGTGGTATTTGTTGGAATTCGCAGGCCGCAGCGAGCGGCCTCTCAGGAGACACCACGTGAAGGTTTCCAACTTTGTCTCCCAAAGATGCGGGGTATGATGCTCACAGCACCTGGTATTCCCAAGCGGTCTCCCAATCAGGTACTAAACAGGCCGAACCATGCTTGGCTTCCGAGATCGGACGAGATCGGGCCTTTTCAGGGTGGTATGGCCGTGAGCGGCGCCGCTGCTGTTCTCCAGGTTGACGGTGTATTTGCCCGAATCATTTCTGGTACACTTTTCCAGATGGAGAGTACTGCTTCCCTCGCCACTGGTGACCTCCGCCGCGACACCCAGTTCCCCTTCCTCTTTCTGGCAAGTGGCGAGGGGGACGGGCTTGCCCCTGAAGTGGAGGCTTAGCTTGACGGCGCCGCCGGCCTTGACAATATGCGTCTGCTTGAAGCTGGCGTCAATATCCACCTGGGGCGGCGCCAGTCTCTCGACGGCCCGGGCCGGTTCCGGGGTGACGGCGTCCTCGCCCCTCCCCACTTGATTCACGGCCGCCACGCGGAACTTGTAGTCCACCCCGCCACGTAGCCCGGTGGCCGTATACTTGGTGTCCGGGACCAGCTCGGGGTTGGCTCTGGTCCAGTCGGCTTCCGGGCCCTCCTGCACGTCAATGGCGTAGCCCAGGATGTCGGAGCCGCCGTCGTCGGCGGGTCTGCTCCATTCCAGACTGATGGAGGAGTGGGTGGAGTCCGACACGCAGACCACGGACGGAGCGCACGGGATGTCTTTGGGCTCCACGGCTTTGATGGGCAGGGAGACGTTGCTGGGCCCTCCCACGCCGGCGTCGTTGACCGCCGTGACCCGGAACTCGTACTCGGTATTCTCGGCCAGGTGAAGCACCGTGTGGGCACATTCCGTGATGGGTTTCCTAGAGAGCACCTTGTAGAAGCGGACGGTCTTCTTCTCTCGTTTTTCCACAATGTAGTGGCGGATGGGGCTTCCTCCGTCGGACGTGGGAGGAGTCCAGGCCAAAGCGATGCTTTCTCCCGTCACCCCGGTGGCGTCGGGAGTGCCCGGAGAATCGGGGGTGGCTGAGGAGGGATAGCCAACGAAGGGAGACAAGTCAAGACTTTGTGGTGAAGGTCTGAAATCTCATTAGACATGTACGGTGACGACAAAAGCATCGGACTGGACGCCGCTCGCTCCATTCAATTCAACGCAACTCAATTCAAATGTCCGTGTCGGTGGGGCGACGCGACTTACTGTATTGCAGCTGTGCGACCACGGGGCAGGATTCCAAAGGTCTGCCCAGCCCAAACTTGTTGACGGCGGACACTCTGAACTGGTACTCGTTGATCTTCATGAGTTTGGAGGCGGTGAAGCTGCACTCGCGACAGCTGTCGGACACCAGCGCCCAGGAGATCTTGGAGGTTTCGCGCTTCTCGATCACGTAATGGGAAATTTCCGAGCAGCCGTCGTTCTCCGGCGGATTCCACGACAGACGGCACCTGCCCTCGGAGATGTCGCTGAAGGCGATGGGTCCCACCGGTTCTCCTGGCGTGTCTGCGTCGCACAATCCGGTTCGGGGTTAGTGGGGCGAAAAGAGGGCGGGGAGAAGGAGAGCGTCCCCGAGCCCGCTCCCTCGTACCTTGCACTTTAATGAGGAGATCCTCCTTTTTGCTGCCGGAGCCGTTGGTGGCCTCCACGGTGTAGAGGCCGCGGTGAGTGCGGTCGGCGTCTCTGATGAAAAGAGTGCTGTGCCCGGCCACGGTGATGATGTCCATCATCTTCTTGGTGATTTCCACGCCGTCTCGGTACCAGACCACCTTGGGAACGGGCCGTCCGCCGATGGCCACCTTCACCCTGATGTTGTCGCCCGCCGTCACCGTCAAACCCTCAAAATATTCTGGGCCAAACTCGATGTGAGGCGCAGCTGGTGGGGGGGGGGGGATGAGGCCGTGACGGTTTGGTCTTTTAGCCGGCTTCTGCGTGCCACTTACCGTTCTCGCTTCGGACCACGATCAAACCGGACGAGTTGGACGGGGGGCTGACCACCCCCATGGCGTTTCTGGCCACGACCCTGAACTCATAGCGCTCGTTGAGCGTCAGGCCGGTCACCGTGTGCTGGCAGTCGTGGACGTCGCTCAAGTTGGCCTTGAACCAGCGACCCTCGCCCTGGCGTTTCTCCACGGTGTAGGCGGTGACCTTGCTCCCCCCGTCACGTTTGGGCGCCTCCCACTTGAGGGTGATGGAGTTAGCCGTCACGTCAGTGTAGTCCGGCTGGCCGGGAGGATCTGACAAACACAGCGCGGGCCTCGAATCATTATTTTTGTTTTTTTTCCGGGGGCTGACAAAAGGCATTTTTTCCGGAGTAACGACGCGCCACTGGACGGGCGCGCGGCCGCGGTCCAAACTCACCGACGGGACTGACGGCCATGACGGGCTCGCTGGCGTCGCCGGCCCGGCCGCAGCCGGCGTCGTTCTGCGCGCAGACCCGGAAGGAGTACTCCAGGCCTTCGATGAGATCCGGGACCCTGTAGTCGTTGTCCTTGATGGGCGCCGCGTTGACCTTCTGTCACAGGATGCTGTTCTTTTCCCTCTTCTCCAGGTGGAAGCCCTGGACGGGTGTGCCGCCGTCGTAGCTGGGCCTCTCCCAGCGGACGGTCATGCCGTCGTTGGTGACGTTGTAGGCCAGGGGCTTGCCGGGCGGGCCCGGGGGCCTGAACTGGTGCTTGGCCAGGACCAGCTGAGAGAGCAAGGCTTCGCTGGCGCCGTATCGGTTTTCCGCGCACACTCGGAACTGATACTGGAGCCCCTTGATCAGGTTGGGCACTCTGAATTGCGTGTCCCGCACGGCCGAGCAGGCCATCTTCCAGTCGGGGCGAGAGGCGTCCCGCTTCTCCACCGTGTAGCAAGCGATGTCTCCGCCGCCGTCGTCGTTGGGCTGGTCCCAGGAGATCAGCACGCTCTCCGCCCTGACCTCGTCCAGGCGGAGGGGCCCGAGGGGCTTGGACGGGGGACCCAGGGTCAGGACGTGGACGTGGAAGGACTTTCTGCTGATCACGTTGTCCAGCGTCAGGGTGTACTTGCCCTCGTTCTCTTTCTTCACCCGCTTTATGGTGAGGGTGGCTTTGTCGTCGGTCTTCTTGAAGCGGACCCGCTCGCTCTCCTTCAGGGGAAGGTTGTCCTTCAGCCACGACAGCGAGGGCTTTGGTTTGCCCCGGTACGGCAGCTCCAGGTGGACGTTGTGTCCCAGGCGGACGCAGATCCTCCCGTCCGGGTACTCGGCCAGGCTGGCCTCGGGGGTGATGACGTAGTCCGCCACCTTGACGGGCCCCGTCTTCACATAGTCGCCCTGACCCTTCTCGTTTCGAGCGGCCACTCTGAAGAACACCTCCGAGTGCTCCTTGAGTTTGGGGACCTCAAAGTGGCAGTGGCGACTGGTCCCTCCCAGCGACCAGTCCTCGCCGGCGGCGGCTTTCCTCTCCACCACGTAGTCGGAGATGATGCTGCCGCCGTCGTGGTCGGGCTTCAGCCACTGCAGGGTGACCGAGGTCTTGGAGGAGTCCCTCACGGAGACTTGTCTGACGGGGCCGGGGCATTCCGTGGCCTTCACCGGCTCCGGAGTCTCGCAGGCTTCGCCCACGCCGTTCTCGTCCTCGGCCAGGACGCGGAAGAAGTAGGACGTCTTCTCCGAGAGGTCCTCCACGCCGCAGCTGGTCTCCGTGCATTTGCCGTTCACCGCCGAGTAGTATCTCTTGGAGGAGTCCCTCTTTTCTACGATGTAGTTGGTGATTTCGGCGCCCCCGTCCAGCGAGGGGCTCTCCCAGCACAGGGTGACTCTTCCGCGGGTCACGTCTTTCAGCCTCAGGTTCCTGCACTGAGGTGTCCTGGACCTTCACCCACAAGCTCAGGGTCTTGGGCTCCCCCACGCCGTTCTGGATCTTGACGCTATATTTGCCGGTGTCCAGCTTGGTGACCCGCCGCAAAACCAGGACGGTGGCCGTGTCCGAGTGGTGGAATTCGTAGGAGGGGTCGTCGTCGATGCGCGAGTCTCCTTTGCTCCAGGAAGCGTAGGGCGAAGGTCGTCCCTTCAGCGGAACCGAGAGCTCCACGTCCTTGCCGGCCTTCACGATGTAGTGGGTCCTCGTGGCCACGTCGGAGTCGATCTGAGCTTCCTCTGTGGAAGGAAGACAGCCGGTCAATTTGCCACGTCTGGTTTTCCCTTCCAGAAGAAAGGGTGAAGCGTGGAGTCACACCTACCCAGGATATCTTTAGCCTGGACGGGCTCGCTCATCTGCAGGGCTTCCCCGCGGCCCGCGCAGTTGGCGGCAGAAACTCGGAAGAAGTAGTTGACGTCCGGCTTCAAGTCGTGGACGGTGTACTCGGTGGTCTTGACCTCTCCTTTGGACGTGAGCGTGGCCCAGTCCTCCTCTCCTTCCACCAGCTTCTCCACCACGTAGCCGGTCACTTGGCTGCCCCCGTCCCATTCGGGCTGGGACCAGGCCAAAGTGATGGAGGTCTTGGTGGAATCCAGCACCTTCAGCTTGCGAGGCTCGTCGGGGCATTCTGGAAAAACTGAGAGAAGTCGTCGGCGAGGGCGCCCGACTCGGTGGCGCCTTCCCCAAAGCGGTGACCCGGACGACTCACCGATGGGATCGGCGGCCTCGTAAAAGTCGGATTCTTCCGACAAGGGGCCTTCTCCGGCCCTGTTGATGGCGCAGACGCGGTACTGGTACCGGTTCCCTTGGGTGAGGTGGTAGACGGTCTTTTTGTTGTCGGGAATGGGCTCCTTGTTTTTTCTTGTCACGCCTCTCCAGGTAGTAGCCGGTCACCGCGCTACCGCCGTCTACGCCCGGACTTTCCCACTCCACCACCATGGTGGTCTTGGTAATGAGGCTGACTTCGGGAGTGTGCGGCTGCCCCGGGGTGACTGGCGGAGGGAGACGGGCAGAAACCAGAGGTGAGAAGGTTGCCCGAAGGCACCCGACGGGCGGAATGGCTCCGGGCGGAAAGGCCCCGGTGCTCCCCGAGCTTACCGAAAGCATTCTTTGCCACCACGGGCTCCGACTCCAGCGGGGCTCCCACGCCGTACTTGTTGACGGCCATGACGCGGAAGACGTATTCGTTTCCCCGCACCAGTTTGCCCACCGAGATGTACGTCTGCCGGTGATCCTCCGAGACGGTCGCCCAGACCACTCTGCTGGTTTCGCGCCTCTCCACGACGTAGTGCGTCACCTGGGAGCCTCCCAGGTCGGCCTCGCACACGGGCTCCCAGCGGAAGGCGATCCGGTCTGCCGTGACGAGGTTGAAGCTGATGCTTCCGCTCGGCGGTCCGGGTTTGTCTGAGAAAGAGTCAAGTGGGCTTGGCCTTAAAAACCAAAACAACTATTCAGAGGCGACCGCAAAAGAAGAAAAAAAATGCACCTACCCAGGATCTCCATGGCGATGGTGGCGCTAGCTGAGCCCAGTGTGTTCTTGATTTTGATCTCATAAGAGCCGGTGTGTTGGCGCGTGGCGTCCTTGATCAAAATGGCCGAGGAGTCCGTTGTGCTCTCCACGCACAAGGACGAAGAGGCCACCAGCTCCCTTCCGTTCTTCAGCCACTCGATGCCGGGCAGTGGCACGGCGAGGATTCCCACTCGGATCTTAACCGAGGTTCCGGCTCTGTAGCGAACCACGTCCAGGTACTCGGGAGGCAGGTCGATGGCCGGGCGCCTGCGCGACAGAGCGGGCGGATGACGGCCCCGCCCGGTGGCGAAACCCACGAGAGCCGTAGGGGGACGGAAGGAGCACTCACCGCGGGCGTCCACGCAAGTGACCGGGCCGGCGATCAGAGAAGGGTTGCTGACGGAGCCCACAGCGTTTTTGGCGTACACCCTGAACTCGTAGGTCTCGTCCTGAGTCAGCCCGGACGCCGTGAAGCCCATCTCCGGGATGTTGGTGAAGTTGGCCTTCACCCACCTTCCGCTGGCCGCATCCCTCCTCTCCACGCTGTAGCCGCTGATCTTACTGCCGCCGTCGTACGGCGGCCTCTGCCAGGTCAGGCGCACCGAGTTCTTGGTGACTTCGCTGACGCGGACATTTGCGGGGGGCTCTGTGGCGGACACAAAGGCGCGTCGCCATTAGGTTAGGCCGGTTGGTTGGCCGAGCGGACGTCGCGCCAGCGACGCGCTGGCCCCGCCCCCGGTCGTGTTTGTGCGGGGGGTTTTCGACCTCGGCCCGCGGGCCACAGGCGGCCCCTTACAGTTAACATTCATTGAGGAATAACAAGGGCATTCAGAACAGAAGAAATCCAAGGAGAAGAAAAAAAGTCCAGCGGGGACCAGTAATGCATCACAAAAAGCTAAAAGTCAAAGAATAAACTCATTTTTAGAATGGCTGCTTATTGATAATGTGTTTAATATTAAAAAGCAGGTAAAATGATTATCTTTGTGAACTGAAAGGAATTAGTCAAGAGCCAGTACAAAGATAATCATTATACTTGCTTTTCAATTAGGGTTAGGACGTGGCACCACGTCGCCTCGCCGCCACTTGGCCGGCGAATAGGTGACAGAGAAGAAGGGCTACTCACCGCACGCGTCGATAGCCAGAACCTCTTCCGAGGTCTTGCTCATTTTGCCCACCCCGGCGGCGTTTTCTGCCGTGACCTTGAACTCGTAGATGAGACCCGGGCAGATGTTGCTGACCCGCATCTGGTTCCCCGCTATGGCGCTTTTGTTGATCTTCTGCCAGAGGATGCTGCTCCTTTCCTTCATGTGAAGGTGGTAGCCCGTCACGGCGTTGCCGCCGTCGTTGACCGGTTCGTTCCAGCAGACGGTCAGGTTGTCTCGACAGACAAAACTAACCCAGGGGGTGGACGGAGGCCCCGGAGCCACGGGAATTCAAAGCGCAGAGCCACAAGTCAGTTGGCGGTGGCTTTGGGAAGGGTGCGGGGGGGGGGGTCGGAGAAAACAAAATCCGCCCGGCGACTCACCGAAAGGAAGCCGGATCGTCACCGGCTTGCTGTCGAGGTGCTCGCTGAGACCGTAACGGTTCTGGGCCCTGACTCGGAACTGATACTCCTCTCCCCTGGTCAGCTTGGTGGCTCTGATCTGGCTCCGCGCCACGTTGGCCGACACCTCTGTCCAGGTGGGGGTGCTGGTTTCCCGTTTCAGGAGCACGTAGTTGGTGACGGGACTTCCGCCGTCGTACTCCGGAGGAGTCCATTTCAGGTGCGCCGTAGTCTCTCCCACCTCCAGGATCTCCACGGGCCCCAGGGGTGGTCCGGGCCTATCCAGCACCACCACGTTCACCGAGATCTGGCTGGCGCCGCCCGCATTGCTGGCGCTCAGTTGGTACTTCCCGGCATCGCCGGCGACGCTTTGCTCCAGGCTGACGCTCAGGCTGTCGGGGGTGACCCGGGCCGCGGAGACGGCGGGCCGGGGAATTACCCAGAATTTCTTTGACGAGGACGGGTACCATCATCTCTTTGGCCTCGCTCAGACCGGCGTGGTTCTCGGCTCGCACTCTGAAGAAGTACTCGGCGCCTTCCCGCAGGCTTTTGACGGTGTGGCTGGTGGTCTTCACCGTGGCGCACTTGACCCATTTGGTCTGGCCCTTCTCCAGGGCGTCCAGCAGGTAGGCCTTGATTCGGCTGCCGCCGTCGTACTCTGGCCGCGTCCAGGCGATGGTCACGCTGTCCCTGGTGACGTCGGCCACTCCCAATTTGGCGGGCGGACTGGGCACCTCTGCAAAGACAATTGAGGAGTGAGTGGGCCGGATTTGGCCGGATTTGGCCGGATTTGGCCGGATTTGGCCGGATTATGCCGGATTTGGCCGGATTTGGCCGGATTTGGCCGGATTTGGCCGGATTGGGGCCTCGGACGGGAGCTTACCTGTGATCTTGGTGCCGGCCTTCACTTCCTGAGGTACGCCCACTCCATACTCATTCTCCCCCATTACTCTGAAGTAATAGACGGCCCCTTCCAGCAGGTCCTCTACTTTGCAGGCCGGGGCGTGGCAGTTGGTGGTCACGGAAACCCAGGCCTTCTTGCTGGCCTCGCGCTTCTCCACGTGGTAGGCCTTGACGGCGTCGCCGCCGTCGTTGTCGGGGGCTTCCCACGTGAGAGCGGCCGAGTGACCGCCGAAACCTTGACGTTGAGCGGGGGGCCCGGGGAGTCCAGCACCTTGACGCTCAGCGGTAACGTGGCCTCTCCCAAGTCGGAGGCGATGGTCAGGCGGTACTCTCCGGAGTCGTTCCTGCCCGGGTTTTCGATGGTCAGCGAAGCGTCGGAGTCGCTGGCCTCCGCGGTTCCCCTGGCCTTCAGGTCGGTGCCCTCCTTGGACCATACGGCCGAGGGAACGGGTTGACCCTTGAAGGGAACCTTGAGGGTGAAGGCCAGGCCGCGCTTCACCACCAGGACCTTGCGCGTCTCCACGTCGACGTCGAACGTGGGCGGCGCCGTCCTCTCGGTGGCGGCGGCGGCGGCGTCCGAGCGCCGGCTGCGCACGCTGCTTCCCATTTTGTTGATGGCTTTGACGCAGAATTCATATTGGGCAGCGTTTTTTAGGCCGGTGACTGTCATCTCCAAGCTCTTGGTGAGCGCCATGGCTTCCAGCCATCTCTGCGGCTCTTCCTCCTCTTCCTCCTCTTCCTCCTCTTCATATCCTTCCCCCTCTTTGGCCAGCTTGCCTACGTAGTCCCTGTATTCCACGGCGTATCCCAGGACGGGGGCGCCGCCACTGTCGGCGGGCGCTTTCCAAACGATGGACACGCTGTCCCGGGTAGAGTGAACAATCTTGGGCTTGGAGGGTGCGGCGGGAACCGTCAAGGGGGCCAGGGCTCGGAAGGAGGCGGACAGTTCGCTGGGCGGGCTCAGACCGGCGGCGTTCTCGGCGTAGACCCTGAAGTCGTACTCGCAACCCCGGCGCAGCTTGGTGACCGAGGCGCGGCAGTCGGCGATGAGATCCCGGTTGACGCGGATCCAGCGCATGGCCGTCTTCTCCCGGCGCTCCACCACGTAGCCGGCGACGGGGCTGCCGCCGTCGCTGGCCGGCGGGCGCCACACCAGCCTCATGGAATCTCCGGCGACGTCGGTGACGTCGACGTCGAGCGGCGCGCCGGCCGGGGAGTACGGATCGGCCACCTTGACGGCGTGGCTCTCCAAGGTCTCGCCGATCCCGTGTTTGTTGACGGCCGAGACCCTGAAGACGTACTCGTTGCCCTTGAGCAGTCCCGTCACGGCGTGATAGGTTTTGGTCACGTCGTCCTTCATGAGCGTCCAGGCCAGGCGGCTGGTCTCGCGCTTCTCCAGCACGTAGCGCGTGATGTTGGCGCCGCCGGCTTCTTGGGGCGGACCCCAGGACAGCGTGCATCCCTGGGCCGTCAGATCCGTCACCTGCAGCGGCCCGGCGGGGGGCCCCGGTTTGTCCAGGACCACGCAATGGATGGGCGTGCTGACCTTGCCGGCGATGTTCTGCAGCGTGAGGACGTAGCGGCCCGAATCTCCCCGGACGCAGTCCTTCACCGTCACCGAGGTGGCCGTGTCGGTGGAAAGGATCTGGATTCTGGCTCGGGGAAGCAGTTCGCCGCCGTCCTTGCACCAGGCCAGCACGGGGGCGGGGCGGCCGGCCACGTCGGCCTGAATCTTCAGGGTCTCGCCGGCCTTGACCGACACGGTCTCCCGGTACTTGACGTCCATCACGATGCGGGGCAGCTCCACGTCGTCCTTGACGGCCACGGGTCCCGTGTGGTCGGAGGGCGGGCTCAGCAGGCCGGCCGCGTTCTTGGCCACCACGCGGAAGTGGTACTGGGCGTTCTCCGTCAGGCCCGTCACCCGATAGTGGGTCTCATGCACGTTGGTGAAGTTGCACCTGGTCCAGCGGCCCTCCGGGAGCTCCCTGCTCTCCACCACGTAACCGGACACCTTGGCGCCGCTGTCGTACTGGGGCTTGTCCCAAGACAGGGAGACGGAGCTTTTGCCCACGGAGGTGACCACGGGGGCGCCGGGGGGATCGCAGGGGTCCCGCGCCGCCACGGGCTCTGAGGCCTTGCTGACCTTGCCGATGCCGGCAATGTTTTGGGCGTAGACGCGGTACTCGTAGACGGCGCCCTCCTCCACCCCGCCCACCTTGTATTCCGAGTCCCGGATCATTCCCCTGTTCATCTTGGTCCAGAGGATGCTGGCGCGCTCCTTGCGCTCCAGGTGGTAGCCCAGGACGGGACTGCCGCCGTCGTAGACGGGTTCGTTCCAGGTGACCAGCATGTGAGACTTGGTGGCCAGCTTCACGGCGGGCGTGGAAGGCGGTCCGGGTTGCTTGAAGTGGTAGCGAGCGGTAATGGCGGGGGAGTCCACGTGCGCGCTCTTGCCGTAGCGGTTGACCGCGTAGATGCGGAACTGGTACTCCGCGCCGTGCACCAGGCGCACGGCCTTGTAGGCCGTCCGGGCCACGTCGCCCGCCGCCATCTGCCAGTCTTGCGTGTTGGTATCTCGCTTCTGCACCACGTAGTTGCTCACGCAGCAGCCGCCGTCATATTCCGGCGGAGACCAGGAGAGCGAGATGCTGTCGGAGGTCACGGCGTCCACCCTGACGCCGGTGGGCGGGCTGGGCTTGTCCAGGACGACCAGCTGCAGGTGGGAGGTGGCCGTTCCCGCGCCGTTGGCCACGGTGATCTGGTACTCGCCCACGTGCTCCCGGCCGGCCTTGATCAGGACGATCTTGGAGGAGGAGGCCCCGTTCACCACCGTCAGCGAGGTGGTCTGCTTGACGGGGAGGCCGTCCCTCTTCCACGAGACGGCGGGCTTGGGTCTGCCGCCGAAGGGAACCTCCACGGTCAAGTCGTCTCCGGCCTTCACGCTGTAAGCGGTGAAGGGCGGAGAGACGGAGGGCGGGATGGCCGCTTCCCTGACCAGGACGGGCTAGCCCAGCTCCATGGGTTGACTCTTTCCCTTCTCGTTGATGGCCAGCACCCTGAAGAGGTAGCTCTGCTCGGCGGTGAGGTTGGGAACGGTGGCCTCCGTGCCCTTGACCGTGCAGGCCGTGCCCCACTTGTCGCCGCCCTTGGGCTTGAATTCCACGTTGTAGCAGATGACTTTACTGCCGCCGTCGTGGGCGCACTTGTCCCACGAGAGCGACACACTGCTCTTGGTCACGTCGCTGAGGGCGACGTTGGTGGGCGGGAGGGGCACCTGGGACACCTTGACCTCCTCGGTCTCGGCCGAGGGACCCTGGCCGTACTGGTTGACGGCGCAGACGCGGAAGTAGAAGACGCCCCCCTCGGGCAGCTCTTGGATCTTGAAGCCGTTGGCCGTGCAGTTGCTGGCCACGGTGGTGTAGGCCTTGCGGACCGACTCCCGCTACTCCACCACGTAGTTGGTGATTTTGGAGCCGCCGTCGGCCGCCGGGGCGTCCCAGGTCAGGGTGGCCGAATCCTTGGTCAACTCCTTCACGGCCAGGTTCTGGGGTGCGCCGGGCGTGTCCAAGACTCTCACGGCCACCACGGCGGACTTGGAGCCGCCGGCGTTCTCCAGGGACAGCGAGTACTTGCCGCTGTCCCAGCGGTTGACGTTGTCCACCACCAGCATGGTGTAGGAGCCAGTGAAGTCGATCAGGGCGCGCTGGGCGAGAGCGCCGTCCACTTTCTGCCACTTGACGGCGGGCTGGGGCCTGCCCCTGATGGCCACGAACAGGCGCAGGGTGCCTCCGTCGCGCACCGACACCACCTTCCGCAGGTCGGCGTCCAGCTCCATCTCCGGCGCCTCCAGCCTGTCCACGGCCACCACCGTGCCGTGGACGTGGGCGGCCTCGCCCACGCCCTCCGAGTTGAGGGCGCACACGCGGAACTGGTATTCTTCTCCCTCCGTGACGTCGGCCACGGTCACCCGGGTGGCCTGGATGCCGCAGGGCGGCGTGCACACGCGCCACTCCTTTTGGGCCGGCGCGTCCACCGCCGGGGCCACTTCCACCTCCTCCTCCGGCGACTCCGGCGGGGGCACGTACTGGCGCATCTCCACCACGTAGCCCTTGACGTAGGCCCCGCCGTCAGAGTCGGGTTTGGACCAGGAGAGCGAGACGGACGACTTGGAGTAGTCCGTCACTTTGGGGTGGCGAGGGGGTCCGGGGGGCTGGGTGGCGTCGCAGGCTCTGTAGAAGAGCGACGGCTCGCTGGGCTCTCCCACCCCGGCCCGGTTCTCGGCCGCCACCCGGAACTCGTAAAAGTGACGGGCGCTCAGTCCCGTGGCCGTGAAGAGCGTTTGGGTCAGTTTTTGTCTGTTGCACTTGGTCCAGCGCACGCCGTCTCGGTCGCGTTTCTCCAGGTGGTAGCCCAGGATGTCGGCCCCGCCGGTCTGTTCCGGGACGGCCCACGAAAGCAGCATGGAATCCTTGGTGATCTGGCCGGCCTCCGGCGTGCCGGGGGGGCCCGGGGGCTTGTACGGGCTGCGGGCCACGAAGGGCTCGCCCGCCAGGTAGTCGCCCGTGCCGTACTTGTTGACGGCCCTGACTCGCAGCAGGTACTCGTTGCCCGCCAGCAGGTTGCTCAATCGGTGGCAGAGACGGCCGATGTCGTCGGCGGCCAGCGTCCAGGACAAAATGCTGGTCTCCCGCTTCTCCAGGAGGTAGTGGTGGATGGGGGCGCCGCCGTCCAGGGCGGGCTCCGACCAGGCCACGTCGCAGCCGTCGGCCGTGATGGCCGTCACCCTCAGGGGGCCCGTGGGTTGGCCCGGCTTGTCCAGCACTTTGAGCGTGACGGGGAAGCTCTTGCTGCCCCCCAGGTTTTTCAGTAGCAGCTGGTATTGGCCGCCGTCCCATTTGGTCACATCCTTGATGGTGACGGCGGCGCGTTTGGCGGTATTCTTGATCTGGACGCGCGGCGCCGCGCCCAGCTCCTTGCCTCCCTTGAGCCAGACGGCGTCGGGGAGCGGCTTGCCGTGGAGGTCGGCGTCCATGGTGAGATTCTCTCCGGCGTTGACCACGATGACGTCCCGGTACTTGGGGTCCATGGAGGCCCCGGGCGGCTCCACCTCGTCGGTAGCGGTGATGGCCCCCGAGCTGTCGGAGGGCGGGCTGAAGACGCCGGCGGCGTTGCGGGCCACCACCCTGAACTCGTATCGCCGGTTCTCCGTCAGACCGCCCGCCTGGTATTGGGTCTCGGCGATATTGGTGAAGTTCTCCCGCACCCAGCGGGCGTCGGGGGAGTCGGGCTCTCTCTTCTCCACGATGTAGCCGTTGACTTTGCTGCCGCCGTCGTACCGGGGCTTGGTCCAGCCGATCTGGATGTGGTCTTTGGAGACGCTCAGGGCCTGGGGCGCGCCGGGGAGGTCGCAGGGGTCGCGGGCCACGAAGGACTCGGAGACTTTGCTGCACCGGCCCACGCCCATGATATTTTGGGCCGAGACCCGGAACTCGTATCCGACGCCTTCTTCCAGGTTGCAGATCTTGAAGAGGGTGTCGGCGATGGGGGTCTTGTTCAGCTTGTTCCACAAGATGCTGCTGCGCTCTTTGCTCTCCAGGTGGTAGCCGCTGACGGCGCTCCCGCCGTCGTTGACCGGCTCCTTCCATTCCACCACCATCATCTCTTTGGTGGCGGACTTGACGAAAGGTGTCCCCGGGGGGCCCGGCGGCTTGTAGGGGTACTGGACCGTCACCGCCTTGGAGTCCAGAGGGGCGCCTCTTCCGTATCGGTTCTCCGCCACCACCCTAAACTGGTACTCGCCGCCGGTCTCGAGCTTGCTCACTTTGAGAGCGGTGCGGGCCAGCTGCGTGGCCACCGGCTGCCAGGTGTTGCCCGTGGTCTCTCTCTTTTCCACAATGTAATGCTTGACCTGGCAACCCCCCTTGTAGACGGGGGGCTCCCACGAGAGGTGGACGAAGGTGTCGCCGACCTCCCCGATCCGGAGCGGACCGCCGGGCGGGCCCGGCTTGTCCAGGATAATGACGGCCAGCTTCCGGCTCAGGGTGCCCGCGTCGTTGCTGGCCGTGACGGTGTACTGGCCAAAGTCCTCCTTGCACGCCTGGCTGATCTGAATGCCGGTGGTGGCGGGAGTGTTGAGCACGTGGACCCTGGATGTGACTTTGAGGAGCTGGCCGTCCTTGGTCCAGCCGATTCGTGGTTTGGGCCTGCCCAGGACGGGGAAGCTCAGGGTCAGGTCTTTTCCGGCCGGCACGCTGTAGGTGTCGAAGGGCACGGCCACGCCGGGCTCCAGGTTGACGTCGGCGGCCACCACGGGCGCTGCCAGCGCCCTGGGCTCACTCTTGCCCTTCTCGTTGTAGGCCAGGACGCGGAAGAGGTACTCGGTGCCGGCGGTGAGGCCGGTCGCCGTGCCCTCGCAGGTCTTGGTGTTGGCGGCGACGCCCCACTTGTCCGTACCCTTGGGCTGCATCTCCAGCAGGTAGCCGGCAATGCGACTGCCCCCGTCGTGCTCGGGTTTGTCCCAGGCCAAGGAGACGCTGACTTTGGTCACGTCCACCAAGGAGACGTTGCCGACGGGGAGCGGTACCTCGGAAGCCTTGGACGCCGTCTTGGTCTCCGCCGCCTGGCCCACGCCGTACTCGTTCTCGGCCATGACCCTGAAGTAGTAGGAGGCGCCTTCCGTCAGGTTCTCTACCTTGAAGGTGGTCTTTGCGCACTTGGCCGAGACGTTGGCGTAGGCCTTGCGGGTGGATTCCCGCTTGTCCACCACGTAGCTCTTGACTTTGGAACCCCCGTCGTTGGGCGGCGCCTCCCAGACCAGGGTGACCGAGTCCTTCCTCACGTCTTTCACCGCCAGGTTGAGCGGGGCCCCCGGCTTGTCCAGGACTTTGACGGCCACCGCTTCGGTGGCCGAGCCGCTGCCGTTGCTGAGGGTGAGCGTGTACTTCCCCGAATCGCACCAGTCGCAGGAGTCCACGGAGAGCTGGGTGAAGGTGGGGCCCTTTTCCACCACCGCCTTTTCGGTGGGGGTGCCCTGGTCCTTGGACCACTTCACCTCGGGGGCGGGCCTGCCCCTGAAGGGAACGTGTATCCTGAACGAGCCGCCGGCCTTCACGGATATTCCCTTGCGCAGCTCGGAGTCCAGGTGGATCTGAGGCGCCTCCAGCCTCTCTTCCGCTCTGGCGGTTCCCGGCCGGCTCGCCCACGCCGACCTTGTTGAGGGCGCACACTTGAATTCGATATTCCTGGCCCTCTTTCAGCCGGGGGATCTGGTATTTGTTGAGACGCAGGCCGGTCGGGGGGTGACCATGGTCCATTGCTCCGTCTCGGCCTCGCAGACCTCCACCAGGTAGCCCTGGACGGGGCTGCCCCCGTCCGACGGCGGCTTGCCCCAGGAGACGGTGATGGAGCTGGCCGTGGAGTCCACCACACTCACGTAGGCGGGGGAGCCCGGCCTGTACTTGGGATCGGCCGCCTTGTAGTAGGAGGTCGGCAGGGACGGCTCTCCCGAGCCCACCGCGTTCTCGGCGCTCACCCGGAACTCGTAGTCGTGGCCGGCGCTCAGGCCGGTGGCTCTGAAGGAGAGGTCTGTGACCTTCTGGCGGTTGCACCTGGTCCACTTGACGCCCGCCCTGTCCTTCTTCTCCACCACGTAGTTTGAGATCTGGCTGCCGCCGTCGGATTCCGGGGGGCTCCACCTGACGGTCATGCCGTCGCGAGTGATGTCGGCCACGTCCTCCACGTGAGGCGGACCGGGGAGTACGAAGGGAGTCTTGCAGAGCACGGGCTCGGACTCCAGGGGGCCGCCGGCGCCGTGCCGGTTGACTGCCGTCACGCGGAAAATGTATTCGTTGCCCTCCAGCAGGTTGGTGACCTTGTAGCAGGTGGCCGTGCAGGCGGGAGAAACCACCGTCCAGGCCAGACGGCTGGTCTCTCTCCTCTCGATGACGTAATGGGTGACGGGACAACCCCCGTCGGAGGAAGGCGGACGCCAAGCCAGCGAGCAGCGATCCTCGGCCACGCCGGCCACGTGAAGGGGTCCCCCGGCAAGGACCGGGCCGGTCCAAGACGGAGACTTGGAAGTGCGCGCTTTGGCTGCCGGCCTGGTTGGTCAACTGGAGCGTGTAGGTGCCGCTGTCCTCCCTGGCCGCGTCTTTGACCAGGATCAGGGCGCGACTCTCCGTGTTCTTGATGTCCAGCCTGAGGGTATTTTCCAGCGGCACTTCGCCCCTGAACCAGCGCATGGCCGGCGGGGGCTTGCCACCCACGTCGGCGTCCAGCATGAAGGTCTCGCCGGCGTTCAGGACCACGGCCTTGGCGAAGGCGGGGTCCACGGAGAATGTGGGCGCCTCGGTGCCGTCGCCGGCCGTGATCGGCCCGCTGTTGTACGACGGCTTGCTGACGGTGCCGGCGGCGTTCTTGGCCGCCACCCTGAAGTCGTACTGGGAGTTCTCGCTGAGGCCCGTGGCGGTGAATTGGGTCTCCATCACGTTGGTGAAGTTGGCCCTCACCCAACGGCCCTCGGGCAGGTCGCACCTTTCCACCAGGTAGCCGGTGACATTGCTGCCGCCGTCGTATTCGGGCTTGGTCCAGCGGATGACGATGGCGTCTTTGGTCACGTGGACGGCCCGGGGGATGCCGGGGGGGGTCGCAGGGGTCCCTGGCCACGCGGCCCTCCGAGAGCTTGCTGCAGCGTCCCACGCCGACAATGTTTTCGGCGTAGACCCGGTATTCGTACTCCACGCCTTCCTCCAGAGGGTGGCTCTTGTAGTCCGTCTGGCGGATGAGCGTCTTGTTGATCCGCACCCACAGGATGCTGTTCCGCTCCTTCCTCTCCAGGTGGTAGCCCAGGACGGGAGTGCCCCCGTCCAAGATGGGCTCGTGCCACTCCACCACCTGGTGGTCTCTGGAGAGCGAAGTGACGAAGGGCGTGCCCGGCGGCCCGGCTTCCCTGTAGGGGTACCGAGCCACCACGGCGGGCGAGTCCAGGCCGTGACTCTTGCCGTGGCGGTTCTGCGCCACGATCCTGAACTGGTGTTCGGCTCCGGCCTTCAGCCTGGGCACCTTGATGGTGGTCCTGGCGTAGTTGGCGTTGACGTTTTCCCAAGTGGTGCCGACGGTCTCTCTCTTCTGCACGATGTAGTTGGAAATCTGGCAACCGCCGTCGCGCTGGGGCGGAGCCCAGGACAGCGTCACGCTCTGCGTGGTGATCTCGTCGAACTTGACGGGGCCGGTGGGCGGGCCGGGTTTGTCCAGTACCACGATCTCCAGCGTGGCCTCCTTCTCGCCGGCCGGATTGGTGGCCCGGATGCCGTACATGCCTCCGTCGTCGCCCGCCGCCTCCTTGATGCTCAGACTGGTGTGGCTCTGCTCGTTGTGAATGTTGACTCTGGTGGTGAACTTGAGGGGCGCGCCATTCTTGGTCCACGCCACGGTGGGCTTGGGCCGCCCGAAGACGGGTACTCGGACCCGGAGGTCTTTGCCCACGTGGACGCTGTAGCTGCTGAAAGCCGGTCGCACGTCGGGCTGGAACACCAAGTTCTTGGCGGCGACGTGGCCGGACAGGACCCGGGGCTGGCTCTTGCCCTTGTCGTTGATGGCCGTGACTCGGAAGAGGTACTCCTCTCCCGGGTTGAGATTGGAAACGGTGGCGGCCGTGCCCTTGTAGGTGTTGACGCCGGACCACTTCTCCTGACCCTTGAGCTGAACCTCCAACAGGTACTGGGCCACCCGGCTGCCGCCGTCGTATTCAGGACGTTCCCAGGCCAGAGACACGCTAGTGTCGGTCTGGTCCGTCACGCTCAGGCTCCTGGGGGCCTGAGGCACCTCCGAGACCTTGAGCGGGTCCAGGGTGGCGGCGGGGCGGGCCCACGCCGTGGGCGTTCTCCGCCAGGACGCGGAAGTAGTAACAGCAGCCCTCCTGCAGCGGCTCGATCTTGCAGCAGAGCGCGTGGCAATTGGTGTCCACGGCGGCGTAGGTTTTGCGCGTGCTCTCCCTCTTTTCCACAATGTAGTTCTTGACCTTGGAGCCGCCGTCCAAGAGAGGCGCGTCCCAGGCCAGCGTCACCGACTGGCTGGTGATTTCCTTCACGCTCAAGTTGACGGGTGCGCCGGGCGTATCCAGTACCCGCACCGCCACGCCGGCCGACTTGCTTCCGCTGGCGTTGACCGCGGTGACCGTGTATTTGCCGCTGTCCGTCCTGCTCGCGTGGTCCATGGTCAGCGCCGTGTAGCTGCCGGTCACTTCCACTTGAGCCCTGTCCTTCAGCGGCGCCTCGTCCTTGTCCCACCGGACGGCGGGGGCCGGTCTTCCCCGGACGGGGATGAAAAGTCGGAGCGTGAGTCCGGCCCGGACGCTCACGGTCTTCCGCAGTTCCGGATCGATGTCCAGGTCGGGTTGCTCCTGCCTCTCTTGGGCCACCACCGCCCCGGTCACCTGGGCGGCCTCGCCGAGTCCGACCTTGTTGCTGGCGCACACTCTGAAGTGGTAAGCCCGATTCTCCGTCAGCTGGGCCACCTCAAATTTGGTCTTCTTGACACCGGTGGCCGGCGTGCACATGACCCAGTCCTCCTCGGGGGCCGACGCCTCGGTGGCTTCCGTCTGCGCCCCGCCGGTGCTTTTCGATGACGTAGGTGGTGATGGGAGTGCCTCCGTGGTCAGTGGGGGCCTCCCAGGTCAGGAGCAAGGAATCCTTCTTCACCTCCGAGACCTCCAAAGCTCTGGGCGATCCGGGGACCATGTTGGGGTCTCTGATGGTGGCCGGCTCGGACAGGAGCGGCGCGACGGCGCCGAACTCGTTGACGGCGTGCACTCGGAAGACGTACTCGTTGCCCTCCAGGAGCTTGGCAACGTCCAACCAGGTGTCGGCCACGTCGGACTCCACCACCGTCCAGACCAGCCGGCTGCTCTCTCTCCTCTCCACCACGTAGTGGCTAATCTTGCTGCCGCCGTCCTGGAGCGGCTCCCGCCACGTGAGGCGGCAACGGTCCTTGAGGATGTCCGTCACGGCCAGGGGGCCCTGCGCCTGTCCCGGTCTGTCCAGGACCACCATCTTGACCGGGGTGGCCTTTTCACCCCCCGGGTTTTTCAGCAAGAGAGTATAAAGGCCTCCGTCGTGGAGTCGGGCTTCTTTGACGGCCAGGCAGGCGCGGGTGGCCGTGTTCCTGATCTCTCGGCGCGGGGTGTCGGCCACTTCCTGCCGGTCCTTCAGCCAGGCGATGGAGGGCGGGGGCTTTCCGTGAACGTCGGCGTCGATCTTGAAGCTCTCCCCCGCCTTCACCACCAGGGTCTGAGTGTACTGGGGGTCCATGCTGACGCGGGGGGGCCGGATGTCATCTCTGGCGGTGATGGGGCCGCTGCTGTAGGAGGGGAGACTGGCGACCCCGGCGGCGTTTCTGGCGATGACTCGGAACTCGTAGCGGCCGTCCGGAAGCAGTCCCGTGGCGGCGTACTCCGTCTCCGTGACGTTGGTGAAGTTGGCTTTGGACCAGCGTCCTTCGGGAAGCTCCTTCTTTTCCACCGTGTAGCCGGTGATCTTGGCGCCGCCGTCGTACTCGGGCTTGGTCCAGGCGATGCGGACCGAATGGCCGGTGATCTCGGTGGCCTCGGGCGCGCCCGGGGGGTCGCAGGGGTCTCTGGCCACCTGGCCCTCGGAGACTTTGCTGACTTTGCCCACGCCCACTATGTTCTCGGCGTAGACTCTGAACTCGTATTCCATTCCCGCCTCCAGGCCGGAGATCTTCGAGCTTTGCTCCTTGATGAGCAATTTGTTGAGTTTGACCCAGAGGATGCTGGTTCTCTCCTTGCGCTCCAGATGGTAGCCCAAAACGGCGCTGCCTCCGTCGCTGACCGGTTCGTTCCAGGTCACCACCATGCTGTCTTTGGTGGAGGAGGCCACGCTGGGAGTTCCCGGGGGGCCCGGGACTTTGTACGGGTACTGGGCCACGATGCACTCGGACTGGAGGGCCGGTCCTTTAACGTAGCGGTTTTCCGCCGTGATCCGGAACTGGTATTCGGCGCCGGCTTTCAGGCGACAGGCTTTCACTTTGCACCTGGCCAGGTTGGCGGACACCAGGGTCCAATTGGTGGTGGAGGTGTCTCTCTTCTCCGCGGTGTAGTTGTTGATGGTGCAACCGCCGTCGTACTCCGGCGGTCCCTAGGCGGTCACGCTGTCCGAGGTGACCTCCTCCACCCGGATGGGACCCAGCGGCCGACCGGGCTTGTCCAGCACCACCACGGCGACCTGCGCGGTGGCCCGGCCCGCCGTGTTGACCAGGGCCACCCGGTACTCTCCGAAATCCTCCCCGCGGGCCTCCTTGATGGCGAGGGTCAGCAAGGTTTCCGAGGCGGCAAAGTTGACGCGGGTGGTCCTCTTGAGCGGTTGGCCGCCTCGGTGCCAGGAGACGTCCGCCTTGGGCCGGGCCACGTAGGGAAGCTCCAGGGTCAGGTCTTGGCCCGCCAACACGCTGAAGGTGTGGAAGGGCGTCTTGACGACCTGCGCCGTCACCAGCTCCTTCACGATGACGGGGACGCCGATCTGACGGGGGTCGCCGGTGCCTTGGTCGTTCCTGGCCGCCACGCGGAAAGTGTATTCCTGGCCGGTGGCCAGGGCGCCCACGGTGGCTTCCGTTTCCTTGACGACGACGGCCTGCGTCCACTTGTCGGCGCCCCTGGGTTGCAGCTCCACCACGTAGCAGCCCACCCGGCTGCCGCCGTCGTGCTGGGGCTTTTCCCAGGTGAGCGTGACGCTGTTCTCGGTGACGTCCTTCAGGCTTATCTTGCCGGGAGGTTGGGGTCTCTCCGACACTTTGACCGATTCGCCCGTCTCCATGGGCGGGCCCACGCCGTACTGGTTCTGGGCCAAGACCCGGAAATAGTAGTTGCAGCCTTCCAGGAGCGGCTCCACCGTAAAGGTGGTGCGGTGGCAGGTGGCGCTGACGGTGGCGTAAGCCTTCCGGGTGGATTCGCGCTTCTCCACGATGTAGTTCTTGATCTCGGAGCCGCCGTCGCTGGCCGGCGCTTCCCAGCTCAGCGTCACGGATCGACAGGTCACGCCGGCGATCTTCAGGTCCAGCGGAGCGCCGGGAGTGTCCAGTACCCTGACTTGCACCGAGACGGCTTTGGAGCCAGAGCTGTTCTCCAGCGTCAGGTTATACTTGCCGCTGTCCCAACGGTTGACGTTTCCCACCACCACCGAGGTGTAGGAGGTGGTGGTGTCCACGGTGGCCCTCTCCACCGCCTGCTCGTCGTCTCCCTTGGTCCACTTGGCTCGCGGGGCCGGCCGTCCCCTGATGGGAACAAAGAGTCGCAGGGTGCAGCGGGCGCGGAGGGTGAGCGTCTTGCACAGCTCGGCGTCCAAGTCCAGCTCCTCGGCCCTGGGCCGGCCGGGCACGCCGGCCGCCTGGCCCATCCCCTCGCCGTTGACGGCCGAGATGTTGATCTTGTACTCGGCGTCCTCCGTCAGATTGATCAGGGTGAAGGAGGTGGCCAGTAGTCCCTCCTTGGGCGTGGCGATTCGCCAATCCTCCGCCTCCTCCTCCTCCTCTTTGCCGGCGGCGGGGACGCAGCACTCCACCACGTAACCGGTGAAGTCGGAGCCGCCGTCGTAGGCGGGCTTGTTCCAGGCCACGGTGATGGACGAGCTGGTGGTGTCCAGAACTCTGGGGTTGCAGGGGGGCCCCGGTTTGTACAGGGCGTCGCTGGCCTTGTACAGAGGGCTGGAGGGGCTGGACGGGCCCACGCCGGCGGCGTTCTCCGCACTGATCCGGAATTCGTATTCGTGTCCGGCCACCAGGCCCGTGGCCTTGAACTGCAGGTCTTTCACCTTCCTCTTGTTGCACTTGACCCAGCGCAGGCCCTGCCGGTCTTTCCTCTCCACGTGATAGTTGTCGACGGGCGCCCCGCCGTCGCTCTCGGGCGCCTGCCAGCTCACCAGCATGGAATCCTCGGCGGTGGCGGCCACCAGCGGGTTCCGGGGCGCGTCGGGGACCCAGCGGCGGGCCGGGCCTGTCCAGTACTTTGACCCTGAAGACGTGCTTGCAGAAGCCGCCGGCGTTGGCGGCCGTCAAGAGGAATTCTCCTCCGTCGGCCCGGACAGAGTCCTTGTTGGTCAGCGTGGAGGTCAGCTCGCCGTGCTTGACGTCCAGCTTGAAGGTGTTCTCCACTTCCTTTTGGTTCTTGGTCCAAGTCAGGCGGGGGGCGGGTCGCCCGGCTACGTCGGCGTCCAGCTTGAAGGATCCGGCGGGCGTCCGCGCAGGCCGGATACGAGACGAGGCTGAGGTCGATCCGGCGGGCGTCCGCGCCGGCCAGAAACGAGACGAGGCAGTCGTCGGTCCGGCAGGCATCCCAGCTGGTCCCTTAAGTCTTTGCCAAACTGCCTGCCTTCAGGAAATATTAGAAGTTTAGTACGGTCGGGCAGCTTACCCTGTTTGCTCGGGGGGTGGACAACCCTCTTCTCCCAGGAACCCGGATCATTGCTTCTCTGGACGTCGCCGGCCCCGTCCTCCAGGGGCACCGGCGAATTGCCACTCTCGACGTTGCCGGCTTCTTCATCCAGGGACTCCGGCGAATTACCACTCTTGACGTCGCCAGTCCCTTCTTCCAGGGACTCCGGCGAATTACCACTCTTGACGTCGCCAGCCCCTTCTTCCAGGGACTCCGGCGAATTACCACTCTTGACGTCGCCAGTCCCTTCCTCCAGGGACTCCGGCGAATTACCACTCTTGACGTCGCCAGCCCCTTCTTCCAGGGAGTCCGGCGAATTACCACTTTTGACGTCGCCAGCCCCTTCTTCCAGGGACTCCGGCGAATTACCACTTTTGACGTCGCCAGCCCCTTCATCCAGGGACTCCGGCCAATTACCACTCTTGACGTCGCCAGCCCCTTCTTCCAGGGACTCCGGCGAATTACCACTCTTGACGTCGCCAGCCCCTACTGCCAGGGACTCCGGCGCATTGCCACTCTCGACGTCACCGGCTTCCTCCTCCAGAGGCACCAGCAAATTACCACTCTTGACGTCACCGGCCCCATCCTCTAGGGGCAACGGCAAATTGGCACTCTCGACGTCGCCCGCCCCTTCTTCCAGGGACTCTGGCGCATTGCCACTCTCAACGTCACCGACTTCCTCCTCAAGGGGCACCAGCGAATTACCACTCTTGACGTCACCGGCCCCATCCTCCAGGGGCAACGGCAAATTGGCACTCACGACGTCGCCAGCCCCTTCATCCAGGGACTCCGGCGAATTGCCACTCTCGACGTCACCGGCTTCTTCCTCCAGGGGCACCGGCGAATTGGCACTCTCGACGTCGCCAGCCCCTTCTTCCAGGGACTCCGGCGAATTGCCTCTCTCGACGTCGCCAGTCCCATCTTCCAGGGACTCCGGCGAAATACCACTCTCGACGTCGCCGGCCCCGTCTTCCTCGAGCGCCGGAGCATCGTCACCACTTCTGGGCGGGCAGGCGCTGGACGGGCAGGCGCTTGGGAGAGCGGTGCTTGGGAGAGCGGTGCTTGGGAGAGCGGTGCTTGGGAGACCGGTGCTTGGGAGAGCGGTGCTTGGGAGAGCGGTGCTTGGGAGAGCGGTGCTTGGGAGAGCGGTGCTTGGGAGAGCGGTGCTTGGGAGAGCGGTGCTTGGGAGAGCGGTGCTTGGGAGAGCGGTGCTTGGGAGAGCGGTGCTTGGGAGAGCGGTGCTAGAATGGCCGTCCGTCACCAGAAACCTGATCCGTGGCTTCGGTACGGGTGCGACCGGCGACCCCAAAGGATACGGGAGTAATTTGCGTGGCCTTGGCACAGGAGCTTGGGGCACTTGAAACGGCGCGCTGGGCCGAGTAACTTCGGCCACTTGGCCAGGCGTGGTCGGCCGAGTGACTTCGGCCACTTGGACAGGCGTGGTCGGCCGAGTGACTTCGGCCACTTGGAACGGGGAGGGCTGCATAGTCCTTAGGAGCTGCTGGTACAGCGTGGTCGGCCGAGTAACTTCGGGCACTTGGAAAGGCGTGGTCGGCCGAGTGACTTCGGGCACTAGGAAAGGCGTGGTCGGCCGAGTGACTTCGGCCACTTGGAACGGGGAGGGCTGCATAGTCCTTAGGAGCTGCTGGTACAGCGTGGTCGGCCGAGTAACTTCGGGCACTTGGAAAGGCGTGGTCGGCCGAGTGACTTCGGGCACTAGGAAAGGCGTGGTCGGCCGAGTGACTTCGGGCACTAGGAAAGGCGTGGTCGGCCGAGTGACTTCGGGCACTAGGAAGGGCGTGGTCGGCCGAGTGACTTCGGTCACTTGGACAGGCGTGGTCGGCCGAGTGACTTCGGCCACTTGGAACGGGGAGGGCTGCATAGTCCTTAGGAGCTGCTGGTACAACGTGGTCGGCCGAGTAACTTCGGGCACTTGGAAAAGCGTGGTCGGCCGAGTAACTTCGGGCACTTGGAAAGGCGTGGTCGGCCGAGTAACTTCGGGCACTTGGAAAGGCGTTGTCGGCCGAGTAACTTCGGGCACTTGGAAAGGCGTGGTCGGCCGAGTAACTTCGGGCACTTGGAAAGGCGTGGACGGCCGAGTAACTTCGGGCACTTGGAAAGGTGTGGTGGTGGTCGGAAAAGGAGCTTGGAGGGACGTGGTCGGAAAAGGAGCTTGGAGGGACGTGGTCGGAAAAGGAGCTTGGAAGGACGTGGTCGGGCGCGTAACTTGGACAGTGGTTAGTGTGTCCAGGCATTGCTTTCGCTTCGCTCTACGGCGTTGCGCTCGGCGCCTCCTCTGGGAGGATTGCACAGCACCCCCGCCATCACGTCGTGCCCCATAATTGGTGGTTAGCCCACTCTGTAATTGCTGGTCGGGGTATTTGTAATAGGAATTATCGGGGGAACAATCGGGATAATCCTCCTCCAGTGGAAGGTCTCGGGGTCCGAATTGGTCAAAGAATTCATCATCGGATTCCGAAACGCCAGCGAAAAAATCAATTTCCTCAACAATGTCCTCCTCACCAGAATCTTCAGGCTCCCTCCATGGTGAATCAATTCCTCTGGGCATAGGCATAAGATAACTTGGGCGCTCTCTGGTGGTTGTACGCACCTGGGCATCATGATGAAACGGTAAAGGCTTCCCAGGGCGACATGCATAGCAGTGGTGGGGCGTATGAGTACGCTGCGGCTCTAACTCTCCTACCAGCTGTGGCTCATCTCTAGCAATGATGTGCCTGAGAGCCCCGCACCACGGTGTGTTCATTATAAAACTCCTAAACGATTCTGAGGGGTTTCTTATACACTCCAAGCAGTCGGGTGTCTTAGAGGTAGATGGTCGGCGTCGCCGAGTGCGTCGCCGCGAGCGTGGGTGGCGCTCCGCTGGGTCCATTAGGGTCGGATCGTGCTGTTACGATCTCGCCGCGTAGTGCGACGCGATCGTAGGGTAAGTTGAACCCAGATGCAGAGTCGCCGAAGTAAATGGAAAGGTGAGGCAGATCTGTAGCTCTTGTAGGTTGATTTAATAAACGGGGTAACATAACTTAAACAACTTGGCTTGACCACTCATTACAAACGAAAAGAACATGCGGCGTGGCGTCAAATGGAAACAGCAATTACTACGAGGATTAACAGGAAACGAAACCAGAACTAACCCAGGACAAACCCAGACGATCCGACAGCGTCCACAGAAAATCATAATGCTTAAATACCAAAAATAATCTAATCACGTAATTAGTGACAGCTGATAGTTATCGTGACGTCATGCCAGGAAAGGCAATCCAACCACTCCTGACATCCATAGCCATAACCCCAACCATAACCATAACCCAAACCATAACCCCCAACCCCTAACAATAACCCTAACCCAAACCATAATCCCATCCATAGCCATAACCCCAACCATAACCATAACCCAAACCATAACCCCCAACCCCTAACAATAACCCTAACCCAAACCATAACCCAAACAACCATAACCACGTGCTGCCAGAGGACCTCGGCACGCCCGGTGAATACCTTGTTGAAGACAGGCAGGCCTCGGTTCACCTTGTTGGCCAAAGTGGCAAAGGACCTGTGGGGAGGGGGGAGGGGGGGGAGATGTCGGTTCCAACTTTCCTGGAAAACAGACGGATAGACGGCCTCCTGGCACGCCTACCGGGAATCGTCCTGGTCTTTAGATTTTTCGTCTGACAACAACTCGTCCCACTCTGGATGACAAAATGGGGAAACAAGTACCATCTATCACATATAAACCGAAAGCCTTTTAATGACCGACTATCTGGTAAACGTCCCAGACAAGACCGGCAGGCCGGCCCTCTCGGTTAAAAATGGACTGAGCATCTGCCAATTACCAACTCTAACCTTGCCTTGGCTGGCTCCAAAATGGAAAAAAATAACATCTTGTACATTTAAGTTTCAATTACTCACGTTTCACTGTATTCCACCACCCCATCAAACTGTCCGTATCCTGTGAAGAAGAAAGGAAGGAAGGGCGTAAGTGAGACGAGACGGAAAGAGGCGGCGGCTGAGAGAGAGCGAGAGAGAGCGAGAGAGAGCGAGAGAGCAAGAGAGCAAGAGAGCAAGAGAGCAAGAGAGCAAACGAGAGAGAAAGAGAGCGCGGGAGCAAACGAGAGAGAGAGAGCGTGGGAGCAAACGAGAGAGAGAGAGAGCGCGGGAGCAAACGACAGAGAGAGAGAGCGCGAGAGCAAACGAGCGCGAACGAGAGCGAGCGGGCGCGAGAGCGAGCGGGCGCGAGTGCGAACGGGCGGCCGCGAGAGCGAACGGGCGGGCGCGAGAGCGAACGGGCGGGCGCGAGAGCGAATGGGCGGGCGCGAGAGTTATGGTTGAGAGCGAGAACGAGCGCGAGAGCGAACGGGCGGGCGCGAGAGCGAACGGGCGGGCGCGAGAGCGAACGGGCGGGCGCGAGAGCGAACGGGCGGGCGCGAGATCGAACGGGCGGGGCGCGAGAGCGAACGGGCGGGTGCGAGAGTTATGGTTGAGAGCGAGAACGAGCGCGAGAACGAGAAAAAAAGAGAGAGAGAAAGAAGAGGAAGAAGAAGAAGAAGAAGAAGAAGAAGAAGAAGAAGAAGAAGAAGAAGAAGAAGAAGAAGAAGAAGAAGAAGAAGAAGAAGAAAAAGAAGAAGAAGAAGAAGAAGAAGAAGAAGAAGAGGAAGAAGAAGAGGAAGAAGAAGAGGAAGAAGAAGAGGAAGAAGAAGAGGAAGAAGAAGAGGAAGAAGAAGAAGAAGAAGAAGAAGAAGAAGAAGAAGAAGAAGAAGAAGAAGAAGAAGAAGAAGAAGAGGAAGAAGAAGAAGAAGAGGAAGAAGAACAAGAGGAAGAAGAACAAGCGGAAGAAGAACAAGAGGAAGAGGAACAAGAAGAAGAGGAACAAGAAGAAGAGGAACAAGAAGAAGAAGAAGAAGAGGAAGAGGAAGAAGAGGGAGGGGAAGAGGGAGGGGAAGAGGAGGGAGAGGGGGGGAAGAGGAGGGAGAGGGGGGAAGAGGAGGGAGAGGGGGGAAGAGGAGGGAGAGGGGGGGAAGAGGAGGGAGAGGGGGGGAAGAGGAGGGAGAGGGGGGGAGAGGGGGGGAAGAGGAGGGAGAGGGGGGGAAGAGGAGGGAGAGGGGGGGCAGCGGTCGGGGGGAGGAGAAGGGGGGCGGCCGGGGGGAGGAGAAGACATTGACGTTGTCCGAGATGCTGGCGGAAGCTGATCTGATCCCTCCGGCCGTGGCGATGAGCGAGGCCCCAAAGGTGAAGGGCGTCAGGGCCAGGCCGGCGATGGCCGTCACGCCGGTTACTTTGGCCTTCTGGTGGAAGGTGGCCAGGTGGCCGGCCAGGGCGCGGAGCTTCACCACGTGCTGCCAGAGGACCTCGGCGCGCCAGGTGAATACCTTGTTGAAGACAGGCAGGGCTCGGTTCACCTTGTTGGTCAAAGTGGAAAATGACCTGTGGGGAGGGGGGAGATGTCGGTTCCAACTTCCCTGGAAAACAGACGGATAGACGGCCTCCCGGCACGCCTACCGGGAATCGTCCCAGTCTTTATATTCTTCGTCTGACGACAACTCGTCCCACTCTGGATGAGAAAATGGGGGAAAAAAGTGCCATCTATCACATATAAACCGAAAGCCTTTTTATGACCGACTGTGTGTGTGGTGGGGGGTGGGGGGTCACCTCTTTTGGGGCGCCACATTACTGGACAATATTGCAGGGTTTTTGGGTCGGAAAAAATAATTGCAGGGTGCACTTTTTCCAAACGGCCACAAGATGGCAGCAGGAGATCATATTACTGGGAAGTAATTTTCAAATCAAAGCGTATAGGAGGCATTTTGGTTTTCAAGACCAATTGCGGGTTATGTCATTAATCTTGCCTACGAATAAACTAGTTTCAGGGTTAGGGTTATAGTCAATTAAAAGTCAAATCAATTAGAAGAAACTTACATAAGACGACATCTTGAGACAACTTGCGTTGGCGCCCAAAAGAACCTGTAAAGTGGTATGGATTGAGAACGTGTTGCTGCAGTACTTTTTACTTTGAAAAAAATACAAGGCACAACAATATATATTATCATTTAAAATTGACAATATATAGTGGTAGCTCGACAAGAAAGAGAAAGATAGAGAGAGGAGAAGGATAGGAGGGAGAGAGAGAGAGAGAGAGAGAGGAGAAGAAGAGGAGGGAGAGACAGAGAGAGGAGAAGAAGAGGAGGGAGAGAGAGAAGAAGAGGAGGGAGAGAGAGAGGCGGCGGTCGGGGGGAGAGAGAGAGAAAAAAAGAGAAAAAGAGAGAAATAAAGAGAAAAAGAGAGAAAGAGAAAAAAAGAGAAAGAGAAAATAAGAGAACCAAACCATAACCCCTAACCCCTAACAATAACCCTAACCCAAACCATAACCCCAACCCCTGACAATAACCCTAACCTAAACCATAACCCCAACCATAACCATAACCCAAACCATAATCATAACCCAAAACATAACCCCTAACCCCTAACAATAACCCTCAACCAAACCATAACCCCAACCCCTAACAATAACCCTAACCCAAACCATAACCCCAATCATAACCATAACCCAAACCATAACCCCTAATCCCTTACAATAACCCTAACCCAAACCATAACCCCAACCCCTAACAATAACCCTAACCTAAACCATAACCCCTAACAAGAACCCTAACCCAAACCATAATCCCATCCATAGCCATAACCCCCAACAATAACCCTAACCCAAACCATAACCCAAACCATTACCCAAACCATAACCCAAACCATAACCCAAACCATAACCCAAACCATAACCCAAACCATAACCCAAACCATAACCCAAACCATAACCCAAACCATAACCCAAACCATAACCCAAACCATAACCCAAACCATAACCCAAACCATAACCCAAACCATAACCCAAACCATAACCCAAACCATAACCCAAACCATAACCCAAACCATAACCCAAACCATAACCCAAACCATAACCCAAACCATAACCCAAACCATAACCCAAACCATAACCCAAACCATAACCCAAACCATAACCCAAACCATAACCCAAACCATAACCCAAACCATAACCCAAACCATAACCCAAACCATAACCCAAACCATAACCCAAACCATAACCCAAACCATAACCCCTAACCCCTAACAATAACCCTAACCCAAACCATAACCCCAACGCCTAACAATAACCCTAACCCAAACCATAACCCCAACCCCTAGCAACAACCCTAACCTAAACCATAACCCCAACCATAACCATAACCCCTAACCCCTACCAATAACCCTAACCCAAACCATAACCCAAATGCCTAACAATAACCCTAACCCAAACCATAATCCCATCCATAACCATAACCCCAACAATAACCCTAACCCCTAAAAATAACGCTAACCCAAACCTTAACCCCAACCATAACCTTAACCATAACCGCAAACCAAACCATAACCCCTAAACCCTAACAATAACCCTAACCTTAACCATAACCCCAAACATAACCTTAAGCATAACCGTAAACCAAACCATAACCCCTAAACCCTAACAATAACCCTAACCCAAACCATAACCCCAACCATAACCATAACCCCTAACCCCTACCAATAACCCTAACCCAAACCATAACCCAAATCCCTAACAATAACCCTAACCCAAACCATAACCCCAACCCCTAACAATAACCCTAACCTAAACCATAACCCCAACCATAACCCCAACCATAACCATAACCATAACCCAAACCATAACCCCTAACCCCTAACAATAACCCTAACCCAAACCCCTAACAAGAACCCTAACCCAAACCATAACCCCAACCATAACCAGATTCCCAACCATAACCATAACCCCAACCAAAACCATATTCCCAACCATAGCCATAACTCCAACCGTATCCCCAACCATAACCATAACCCTAACCGATAACCCCAACCATAACACCAACCATAACCCCAACCATAACCCAAACCCTAACCCCAACCCCTAACAATAACCCTAACCCTAACCCAAACCATAACCCCTAACCCCTAACAATATCCCTAACCCAAACCATAACCCCTAACAATAACCCTAACCCAAACCATAACCCCAACCCCTAACAATAACCATAACCCAAACCATAACCCCTAACCCCTAACAATAACCCTAACCCAAACCATAACCCCAACCCCTAACAATAACCCTAACCCAAAACCTAACCCAAACCATACCCATAACCCCAACCATAACCATAACCCAAACCATAACCCAAACCATAACCCAAACCATAACCCAAACCATAACCCAAACCATAACCCAAACCATAACCCAAACCATAACCCAAACCATAACCCCTAACCCCTAACAATAACCCTAACCCAAACCATAACCCCAACCCCTAACAATAACCCTAACCTAAACCATAACCCCAACCATAACCATAACCCAAACCATAACCATAACCCAAAACATAACCCCTAACCCCTAACAGTAACCCTCAACAAAACCATAACCCCAACCCCTAACAATAACCCTAACCCAAACCATAACCCCAATCATAACCATAACCCAAACCATAACCCCCAACCCCTAACAATAACCCTAACCCAAACCATAACCCAAACCATAACCCAAACCATAACCCAAACCATAACCCAAACCATAACCCAAACCATAACCCAAACCATAACCCAAACCATAACCCAAACCATAACCCAAACCATAACCCAAACCATAACCCAAACCATAACCCCTAACCCCTAACAATAACCCTAACCCAAACCATAACCCCAACGCCTAACAATAACCCTAACCCAAACCATAACCCCAACCCCTAGCAACAACCCTAACCTAAACCATAACCCCAACCATAACCATAACCCCTAACCCCTACCAATAACCCTAACCCAAACCATAACCCAAATGCCTAACAATAACCCTAACCCAAACCATAATCCCATCCATAACCATAACCCCAACAATAACCCTAACCCCTAACCCCTAAAAATAACGCTAACCCAAACCTTAACCCCAACCATAACCTTAACCATAACCGCAAACCAAACCATAACCCCTAAACCCTAACAATAACCCTAACCTTAACCATAACCCCAAACATAACCTTAAGCATAACCGTAAACCAAACCATAACCCCTAAACCCTAACAATAACCCTAACCCAAACCATAACCCCAACCATAACCATAACCCCTAACCCCTACCAATAACCCTAACCCAAACCATAACCCAAATCCCTAACAATAACCCTAACCCAAACCATAACCCCAACCCCTAACAATAACCCTAACCTAAACCATAACCCCAACCATAACCCCAACCATAACCATAACCATAACCCAAACCATAAACCTTAACCCCTAACAATAACCCTAACCCAAACCCCTAACAAGAACCCTAACCCAAACCATAACCCCAACCATAACCAGATTCCCAACCATAACCATAACCCCAACCAAAACCATATTCCTAACCCAAACCATAACCCCAACCCCTAGCAACAACCCTAACCTAAACCATAACCCCAACCATAACCATAACCCCTAACCCCTACCAATAACCCTAACCCAAACCATAACCCAAATGCCTAACAATAACCCTAACCCAAACCATAATCCCATCCATAACCATAACCCCAACAATAACCCTAACCCCTAACCCCTAAAAATAACGCTAACCCAAACCTTAACCCCAACCATAACCTTAACCATAACCGCAAACCAAACCATAACCCCTAAACCCTAACAATAACCCTAACCTTAACCATAACCCCAAACATAACCTTAAGCATAACCGTAAACCAAACCATAACCCCTAAACCCTAACAATAACCCTAACCCAAACCATAACCCCAACCATAACCATAACCCCTAACCCCTACCAATAACCCTAACCCAAACCATAACCCAAATCCCTAACAATAACCCTAACCCAAACCATAACCCCAACCCCTAACAATAACCCTAACCTAAACCATAACCCCAACCATAACCCCAACCATAACCATAACCATAACCCAAACCATAAACCTTAACCCCTAACAATAACCCTAACCCAAACCCCTAACAAGAACCCTAACCCAAACCATAACCCCAACCATAACCAGATTCCCAACCATAACCATAACCCCAACCAAAACCATATTCCCAACCATAGCCATAACTCCAACCGTATCCCCAACCATAACCATAACCCTAACCGATAACCCCAACCATAACACCAACCATAACCCCAACCATAACCCAAACCCTAACCCCAACCCCTAACAATAACCCTAACCCTAACCCAAACCATAACCCCTAACCCCTAACAATATCCCTAACCCAAACCATAACCCCTAACAATAACCCTAACCCAAACCATAACCCCAACCCCTAACAATAACCATAACCCAAACCATAACCCCTAACCCCTAACAATAACCCTAACCCAAACCATAACCCCAACCCCTAACAATAACCCTAACCCAAAACCTAACCCAAACCATACCCATAACCCCAACCATAACCATAACCCAAACCATAACCCCTAACCCCTAACAATAACCCTAACCAAAACCATAACCCCAACCCCTAACAATAACCCTAACCTAAACCATAACCCCAACCATAACCATAACCCAAACCATAACCATAACCCAAAACATAACCCCTAACAATAACCCTCAACAAAACCATAACCCCAACCCCTAACAATAACCCTAACCCAAACCATAACCCCAATCATAACCATAACCCAAACCATAACCCCTAATCCCTTACAATAACCCTAGCCCAAACCATAACCCCAACCCCTAACAATAACCCTAACCTAAACCATAACCATAACCCAAACCATAACCCCTAACCCCTAACAAGAACCCTAACCCAAACCATAATCCCATCCATAGCCATAACCCCAACCATAACCATAACCCAAACCATAACCCCCAACCCCTAACAATAACCATAACCCAAACCATAACCCCCAACCCCTAACAATAACCCTAACCCAAACCATAACCCAAACCATAACCCAAACCATAACCCAAACCATAACCCAAACCATAACCCAAACCATAACCCAAACCATAACCCAAACCATAACCCAAACCATAACCCAAACCATAACCCAAACCATAACCCAAACCATAACCCAAACCATAACCCAAACCATAACCCAAACCATAACCCCAACCCCTAACAATAACCCTAACCCTAACCCAAACCATAACCCCTAACCCCTAACAATATCCCTACCCCAAACCATAACCCCTAACAATAACCCTAACCCAAACCATAACCCCAACCCCTAACAATAACCAGAACCCAAACCATAACCCCTAACCCCTAACAATAACCCTAACCCAAACCATAACCCCAACCCCTAACAATAACCCTAACCCAAAACCTAACCCAAACCATACCCATAACCCCAACCATAACCATAACCCAAACCATAACCCAAACCATAACCCAAACCATAACCCAAACCATAACCCAAACCATAACCCAAACCATAACCCAAACCATAACCCAAACCATAACCCAAACCATAACCCAAACCATAACCCAAACCATAACCCCTAACCCCTAACAATAACCCTAACCCAAACCATAACCCCAACCCCTAACAATAACCCTAACCTAAACCATAACCCCAACCATAACCATAACCCAAACCATAACCATAACCCAAAACATAACCCCTAACCCCTAACAGTAACCCTCAACAAAACCATAACCCCAACCCCTAACAATAACCCTAACCCAAACCATAACCCCAATCATAACCATAACCCAAACCATAACCCCCAACCCCTAACAATAACCCTAACCCAAACCATAACCCAAACCATAACCCAAACCATAACCCAAACCATAACCCAAACCATAACCCAAACCATAACCCAAACCATAACCCAAACCATAACCCCAACCATAACCCAAACCATAACCCAAACCATAACCCAAACCATAACCCAAACCATAACCCAAACCATAACCCAAACCATAACCCAAAACATAACCCCTAACCCCTAACAATAACCCTCAACCAAACCATAACCCCAACCCCTAACAATAACCCTAACCCAAACCATAACCCCAATCATAACCATAACCCAAACCATAACCCCTAATCCCTTACAATAACCCTAACCCAAACCATAACCCCAACCCCTAACAATAACCCTAACCTAAACCATAACCCCTAACAAGAACCCTAACCCAAACCATAATCCCATCCATAGCCATAACCCCAACCATAACCATAACCCAAACCATAACCCCCAACCCCTAACAATAACCCTAACCCAAACCATAATCCCATCCAAGCCATAACCCCAACCATAACCATAACCCAAACCATAACCCCCAACCCCTAACAATAACCCTAACCCAAACCATAACCCAAACAACCATAACCACGTGCTGCCAAAGGACCTCGGCACGCCCGGTGAATACCTTGTTGAAGACAGGCAGGCCTCGGTTCACCTTGTTGGCCAAAGTGGCAAAGGACCTGTGGGGAGGGGGGAGGGGGGGGAGATGTCGGTTCCAACTTTCCTGGAAAACAGACGGATAGACGGCCTCCTGGCACGCCTACCGGGAATCGTCCTGGTCTTTAGATTTTTCGTCTGACAACAACTCGTCCCACTCTGGATGACAAAATGGGGAAACAAGTGCCATCTATCACATATAAACCGAAAGCCTTTTAATGACCGACTATCTGGTAAACGTCCCAGACAAGACCGGCAGGCCGGCCCTCTCGGTTAAAAATGGACTGAGCATCTGCCAATTACCGACTCTAACCTTGCCTTGGCTGGCTCCAAAATGGAAAAAAATAACATCTTGTACATTTAAGTTTCAATTACTCACGTTTCACTGTATTCCACCACCCCATCAAACTGTCCGTATCCTGTGAAGAAGAAAGGAAGGAAGGGCGTAAGTGAGACGAGAAGGAAAGAGGCGGCGGCTGAGAGAGAGCGAGAGAGAGCGAGAGAGAGCGAGAGAGCAAGAGAGCAAGAGAGCAAGAGAGCAAGAGAGCAAACGAGAGAGAGAGAGAGCGCGGGAGCAAACGAGAGAGAGAGAGCGTGGGAGCAAACGAGAGAGAGAGAGAGAGCACGGGAGCAAACGACAGAGAGAGAGAGCGCGAGAGCAAACGAGCGCGAACGAGAGCGAGCGGGCGCGAGAGCGAGCGGGCGCGAGTGCGAACGGGCGGCCGCGAGAGCGAACGGGCGGGCGCGAGAGCGAACGGGCGGGCGCGAGAGCGAATGGGCGGGCGCGAGAGTTATGGTTGAGAGCGAGAACGAGCGCGAGAGCGAACGGGCGGGCGCGAGAGCGAACGGGCGGGCGCGAGAGCGAACGGGCGGGCGCGAGATCGAACGGGCGGGCGCGAGAGCGAACGGGCGGGCGCGAGAGTTATGGTTGAGAGCGAGAACGAGAACGAGAAAAAAAGAGAGAGAGAAAGAAGAGGAAGAAGAAGAAGAAGAAGAAGAAGAAGAAGAAGAAGAAGAAGAAGAAGAAGAAAAAGAAGAAGAAGAAGAAGAAGAAGAAGAAGAAGAAGAGGAAGAAGAAGAGGAAGAAGAAGAGGAAGAAGAAGAGGAAGAAGAAGAGGAAGAAGAAGAAGAAGAAGAAGAAGAAGAAGAAGAGGAAGAAGAAGAAGAAGAGGAAGAAGAAGAAGAAGAGGAAGAAGAACAAGAGGAAGAAGAACAAGCGGAAGAAGAACAAGAGGAAGAGGAACAAGAAGAAGAGGAACAAGAAGAAGAGGAACAAGAAGAAGAAGAAGAAGAGGAAGAGGAAGAAGAGGGAGGGGAAGAGGGAGGGGAAGAGGAGGGAGAGGGGGGGAAGAGGAGGGAGAGGGGGGAAGAGGAGGGAGAGGGGGGGAAGAGGAGGGAGAGGGGGGGAAGAGGAGGGAGAGGGGGGGAAGAGGAGGGAGAGGGGGGGAAGAGGAGGGAGAGGGGGGGAAGAGGAATGAGAGGGGGGAGAGGGGGGGAAGAGGAGGGAGAGGGGGGGGGGCAGCGGTCGGGGGGAGGAGAAGGGGGGCGGCCGGGGGGAGGAGAAGACATTGACGTTGTCCGAGATGCTGGCGGAAGCTGATCTGATCCCTCCGGCCGTGGCGATGAGCGAGGCCCCAAAGGTGAAGGGCGTCAGGGCCAGGCCGGCGATGGCCGTCACGCCGGTTACTTTGGCCTTCTGGTGGAAGGTGGCCGGCCAGGGCGCGGAGCTTCACCACGTGCTGCCAGAGGACCTCGGCGCGCCAGGTGAATACCTTGTTGAAGACAGGCAGGGCTCGGTTCACCTTGTTGGTCAAAGTGGAAAATGACCTGTGGGGAGGGGGGAGATGTCGGTTCCAACTTCCCTGGAAAACAGACGGATAGACGGCCTCCCGGCACGCCTACCGGGAATCGTCCCAGTCTTTATATTCTTCGTCTGACGACAACTCGTCCCACTCTGGATGAGAAAATGGGGGAAAAAAGTGCCATCTATCACATATAAACCGAAAGCCTTTTTATGACCGACTGTGTGTGTGGTGGGGGGTGGGGGGTCACCTCTTTTGGGGCTCCACATTACTGGACAATATTGCAGGGTTTTTGGGTCGGAAAAAATAATTGCAGGGTGCACTTTTTCCAAACGGCCACAAGATGGCAGCAGGAGATCATATTACTGGGAAGTAATTTTCAAATCAAAGCGTATAGGAGGCATTTTGGTTTTCAAGACCAATTGCGGGTTATGTCATTAATCTTGCCTACGAATAAACTAGTTTCAGGGTTAGGGTTATAGTCAATTAAAAGTCAAATCAATTAGAAGAAACTTACATAAGACGACATCTTGAGACAACTTGCGTTGGCGCCCAAAAGAACCTGTAAAGTGGTATGGATTGAGAACGTGTTGCTGCAGTACTTTTTACTTTGAAAAAAATACAAGGCACAACAATATATATTATCATTTAAAATTGACAATATATAGTGGTAGCTCGACAAGAAAGAGAAAGATAGAGAGAGGAGAAGGAGAGGAGGGAGAGAGAGAGAGAGAGAGAGGAGAAGAAGAGGAGGGAGAGACAGAGAGAGGAGAAGAAGAGGAGGGAGAGAGAGAAGAAGAGGAGGGAGAGAGAGAGGCGGCGGTCGGGGGGAGAGAGAGAGAAAAAAAAGAGAAATAAAGAGAAAAAGAGAGAAAGAGAAAAAAAGAGAAAGAGAAAATAAGAGAACCAAACCATAACCCCTAACCCCTAACAATAACCCTAACCCAAACCATAACCCAAACCCCTGACAATAACCCTAACCTAAACCATAACCCCAACCATAACCATAACCCAAACCATAATCATAACCCAAAACATAACCCCTAACCCCTAACAATAACCCTCAACCAAACCATAACCCCAACCCTAACCCAAACCATAACCCCAATCATAACCATAACCCAAACCATAACCCCTAATCCCTTACAATAACCCTAACCCAAACCATAACCCCAACCCCTAACAATAACCCTAACCTAAACCATAACCCCTAACAAGAACCCTAACCCAAACCATAATCCCATCCATAGCCATAACCCCAACCATTACCATAACCCAAACCATAACCCCCAACCCCTAAATATAACCCTAACCCAAACCATAACCCAAACCATAACCCAAACCATAACCCAAACCATAACCCAAACCATAACCCAAACCATAACCCAAACCATAACCCAAACCATAACCCAAACCATAACCCAAACCATAACCCAAACCATAACCCAAACCATAACCCAAACCATAACCCAAACCATAACCCAAACCATAACCCAAACCATAACCCAAACCATAACCCAAACCATAACCCAAACCATAACCCAAACCATAACCCAAACCATAACCCAAACCATAACCCCTAACCCCTAACAATAACCCTAACCCAAACCATAACCCCAACGCCTAACAATAACCCTAACCCAAACCATAACCCCAACCCCTAACAACAACCCTAACCTAAACCATAACCCCAAACATTACCATAACCCCTAACCCCTACCAATAACCCTAACCCAAACCATAACCCAAATGCCTAACAATAACCCTAACCCAAACCATAATCCCATCCATAACCATAACCCCAACAATAACCCTAACCCCTAACCCCTAAAAATAACGCTAACCCAAACCTTAACCCCAACCACAACCTTAACCATAACCGCAAACCAAACCATAACCCCTAAACCCTAACAATAACCCTTAACTTAACCATAACCCCAAACATAACCTTAAGCATAACCATAAACCAAACCATAACCCCTAAACCCTAACAATAACCCTAACCCAAACCATAACCCCAACCATAACCATAACCCCTACCAATAACCCTAACCCAAACCATAACCCAAATCCCTAACAATAACCCTAACCCAAACCATAACCCCAACCCCTAACAATAACCCTAACCTAAACCATAACCCAAACCATAACCCCAACCCCTAACAATAACCCTAACCTAAACCATAACCCCAACCATAACCCCAACCATAACCATAACCATAACCCAAACCATAACCCCTAACCCCTAACAATAACCCTAACCCAAACCCCTAACAAGAACCCTAACCCAAACCATAACCCCAACCATAACCAGATTCCCAACCATAACCATAACCCCAACCAAAACCATATTCCCAACCATAGCCATAACTCCAACCATATCCCCAACCATAACCATAACCCTAACCGATAACCCCAACCATAACACCAACCATAACCCCAACCATAACCCAAACCCTAACCCCAACCCCTAACAATAACCCTAACCCTAACCCTAACCCAAACCATAACCCCTAACATGATCCCTACCCCAAACCATAACCCCTAACAATAACCCTAACCCAAACCATAACCCCAACCCCTAACAATAACCATAACCCAAACCATAACCCCTAACCCCTAACACTAACCCTAACCCAAACCATAACCCCAACCCCTAACAATAACCCTAACCCAAAACCTAACCCAAACCATACCCATAACCCCAACCATAACCATAACCCAAACCATAACCCAAACCATAACAATAACCCTAACCCAAACCATAACCCCAACCCCTAACAATAACCCTAACCTAAACCATAACCCCAACCATAACCATAACCCAAAACATAACCCCTAACCCCTAACAATAACCCTCAACAAAACCATAACCCCAACCCCTAACAATAACCCTAACCCAAACCATAACCCCAATCATAACCATAACCCAAACCATAACCCCTAATCCCTTACAATAACCCTAGCCCAAACCATAACCCCAACCCCTAACAATAACCCTAACCTAAACCATAACCATAACCCAAACCATAACCCCTAACCCCTAACAAGAACCCTAACCCAAACCATTATCCCATCCATAGCCATAACCCCAACCATAACCATAACCCAAACCATAACCCCCAACCCCTAACAATAACCATAACCCAAACCATAACCCCCAACCCCTAACAATAACCCTAACCCAAACCATAACCCAAACCATAACCCAAACCATAACCCAAACCATAACCCAAACCATAACCCAAACCATAACCCAAACCATAACCCAAACCATAACCCCAACCATAACCCAAACCATAACCATAACCCAAAACATAACCCCTAACCCCTAACAATAACCCTCAACCAAACCATAACCCCAACCCCTAACAATAACCCTAACCCAAACCATAACCCCAATCATAACCATAACCCAAACCATAACCCCTAATCCCTTACAATAACCCTAACCCAAACCATAACCCCAACCCCTAACAATAACCCTAACCTAAACCATAACCCCTAACAAGAACCCTAACCCAAACCATAATCCCATCCATAGCCATAACCCCAACCATAACCATAACCCAAACCATAACCCAAACCATAACCCAAACCATAACCCAAACCATAACCCAAACCATAACCCAAACCATAACCCAAACCATAACCCAAACCATAACCCAAACCATAACCCAAACCATAACCCAAACCATAACCCAAACCATAACCCAAACCATAACCCAAACCATTACCCAAACCATAACCCAAACCATAACCCAAACAATAACCCAAACAATAACCCTAACCCAAACCATAACCCTAACCCAAACCATAACCCTAACCCAAACCATAACCCTAACCCAAACCATAACCCTAACCCAAACCATAACCAGATTCCCAACCATAACCATAACCCCAACCAAAACCATATTCCCAACCATAGCCATAACTCCAACCATATCCCCAACCATAACCATAACCCTAACCGATAACCCCAACCATAACACCAACCATAACCCCAACCATAACCCAAACCCTAACCCCAACCCCTAACAATAACCCTAACCCTAACCCAAACCATAACCCCTAACCCCTAACAATATCCCTAACCCAAACCATAACCCCTAACAATAACCCTAACCCAAACCATAACCCCAACCCCTAACAATAACCATAACCCCTAACCCCTAACAATAACCCTAACCCAAACCATAACCCCAACCCCTAACAATAACCCTAACCCAAAAACCTAACCCAAACCATAACCATAACCCCAACCATAACCATAACCCAAACCATAACCCCTAACCCCTAACAATAACCCTAACCCAAACCATAACCCCAACCCCTAACAATAACCCTAACCTAAACCATAACCCCAACCATAACCATAACCCAAACCATAACCATAACCCAAAACATAACCCCTAACCCCTAACAATAACCCTCAACAAAACCATAACCCCAACCCCTAACAATAACCCTAACCCAAACCATAACCCCAATCATAACCATAACCCAAACCATAACCCCTAATCCCTTACAATAACCCTAGCCCAAACCATAACCCCAACCCCTAACAATAACCCTAACCTAAACCATAACCATAACCCAAACCATAACCCCTAACCCCTAACAAGAACCCTAACCCAAACCATAATCCCATCCATAGCCATAACCCCAACCATAACCATAACCCAAACCATAACCCCCAACCCCTAACAATAACCATAACCCAAACCATAACCCCCAACCCCTAACAATAACCCTAACCCTAACCATAACCCAAACCATAACCCAAACCATAACCCAAACCATAACCCAAACCATAACCCAAACCATAACCCAAACCATAACCCAAACCATAACCCAAACCATAACCCAAACCATAACCCAAACCATAACCCAAACCATAACCCAAACCATAACCCAAACCATAACCCAAACCATAACCCAAACCATAACCCAAACCATAACCCAAACCATAACCCAAACCATAACCCAAACCATAACCCAAACCATAACCCAAACCATAACCCAAACCATAACCCAAACCATAACCCAAACCATAACCCAAACCATAACCCAAACCATAACCCAAACCATAACCCAAACCATAACCCAAACCATAACCCAAACCATAACCCAAACCATAACCCAAACCATAACCCAAACCATAACCCAAACCATAACCCAAACCATAACCCAAACCATAACCCAAACCATAACCCAAACCATAACCCAAACCATAACCCAAACCATAACCCAAACCATAACCCAAACCATAACCCAAACCATAACCCAAACCATAACCCAAACCATAACCCAAACCATAACCCAAACCATAACCCAAACCATAACCCCTAACCCCTAACAATAACCCTAACCCAAACCATAACCCCAACGCCTAACAATAACCCTAACCCAAACCATAACCCCAACCCCTAACAACAACCCTAACCTAAACCATAACCCCAAACATTACCATAACCCCTAACCCCTACCAATAACCCTAACCCAAACCATAACCCAAATGCCTAACAATAACCCTAACCCAAACCATAATCCCATCCATAACCATAACCCCAACAATAACCCTAACCCCTAACCCCTAAAAATAACGCTAACCCAAACCTTAACCCCAACCATAACCTTAACCATAACCGCAAACCAAACCATAACCCCTAAACCCTAACAATAACCCTAAACTTAACCATAACCCCAAACATAACCTTAAGCATAACCATAAACCAAACCATAACCCCTAAACCCTAACAATAACCCTAACCCAAACCATAACCCCAACCATAACCATAAGCCCTACCAATAACCCTAACCCAAACCATAACCCAAATCCCTAACAATAACCCTAACCCAAACCATAACCCCAACCCCTAACAATAACCCTAACCTAAACCATAACCCAAACCATAACCCCAACCCCTAACAATAACCCTAACCTAAACCATAACCCCAACCATAACCCCAACCATAACCATAACCATAACCCAAACCATAACCCCTAACCCCTAACAATAACCCTAACCCAAACCCCTAACAAGAACCCTAACCCAAACCATAACCCCAACCATAACCAGATTCCCAACCATAACCAGATTCCCAACCATAACCATAACCCCAACCAAAACCATATTCCCAACCATAGCCATAACTCCAACCATATCCCCAACCATAACCATAACCCTAACCGATAACCCCAACCATAACACCAACCATAACCCCAACCATAACCCAAACCCTAACCCCAACCCCTAACAATAACCCTAACCCTAACCCTAACCCAAACCATAACCCCTAACATGATCCCTACCCCAAACCATAACCCCTAACAATAACCCTAACCCAAACCATAACCCCAACCCCTAACAATAACCATAACCCAAACCATAACCCCTAACCCCTAACACTAACCCTAACCCAAACCATAACCCCAACCCCTAACAATAACCCTAACCCAAAACCTAACCCAAACCATACCCATAACCCCAACCATAACCATAACCCAAACCATAACCCAAACCATAACCCCTAACCCCTAACAATAACCCTAACCCAAACCATAACCCCAACCCCTAACAATAACCCTAACCTAAACCATAACCCCAACCATAACCATAACCCAAACCATAACCATAACCCAAAACATAACCCCTAACCCCTAACAATAACCCTCAACAAAACCATAACCCCAACCCCTAACAATAACCCTAACCCAAACCATAACCCCAATCATAACCATAACCCAAACCATAACCCCTAATCCCTTACAATAACCCTAGCCCAAACCATAACCCCAACCCCTAACAATAACCCTAACCTAAACCATAACCATAACCCAAACCATAACCCCTAACCCCTAACAAGAACCCTAACCCAAACCATTATCCCATCCATAGCCATAACCCCAACCATAACCATAACCCAAACCATAACCCCCAACCCCTAACAATAACCATAACCCAAACCATAACCCCCAACCCCTAACAATAACCCTAACCCAAACCATAACCCAAACCATAACCCAAACCATAACCCAAACCATAACCCAAACCATAACCCAAACCATAACCCAAACCATAACCCAAACCATAACCCAAACCATAACCCAAACCATAACCCAAACCATAACCCCAACCATAACCCAAACCATAACCATAACCCAAAACATAACCCCTAACCCCTAACAATAACCCTCAACCAAACCATAACCCCAACCCCTAACAATAACCCTAACCCAAACCATAACCCCAATCATAACCATAACCCAAACCATAACCCAAACCATAACCCCAACCATAACCCAAACCATAACCATAACCCAAAACATAACCCCTAACCCCTAACAATAACCCTCAACCAAACCATAACCCCAACCCCTAACAATAACCCTAACCCAAACCATAACCCCAATCATAACCATAACCCAAACCATAACCCCTAATCCCTTACAATAACCCTAACCCAAACCATAACCCCAACCCCTAACAATAACCCTAACCTAAACCATAACCCCTAACAAGAACCCTAACCCAAACCATAATCCCATCCATAGCCATAACCCCAACCATAACCATAACCCAAACCATAACCCAAACCATAACCCAAACCATTACCCAAACCATAACCCAAACCATAACCCAAACCATAACCCAAACCATAACCCAAACCATAACCCAAACCATAACCCAAACCATAACCCAAACCATAACCCAAACCATAACCCAAACCATAACCCAAACCATAACCCAAACAATAACCCAAACAATAACCCTAACCCAAACCATAACCCTAACCCAAACCATAACCCTAACCCAAACCATAACCCTAACCCAAACCATAACCAGATTCCCAACCATAACCATAACCCCAACCAAAACCATATTCCCAACCATAGCCATAACTCCAACCATATCCCCAACCATAACCATAACCCTAACCGATAACCCCAACCATAACACCAACCATAACCCCAACCATAACCCAAACCCTAACCCCAACCCCTAACAATAACCCTAACCCTAACCCAAACCATAACCCCTAACCCCTAACAATATCCCTAACCCAAACCATAACCCCTAACAATAACCCTAACCCAAACCATAACCCCAACCCCTAACAATAACCATAACCCCTAACCCCTAACAATAACCCTAACCCAAACCATAACCCCAACCCCTAACAATAACCCTAACCCAAAAACCTAACCCAAACCATAACCATAACCCCAACCATAACCATAACCCAAACCATAACCCCTAACCCCTAACAATAACCCTAACCCAAACCATAACCCCAACCCCTAACAATAACCCTAACCCTAACCCTCAACAAAACCATAACCCCAACCCCTAACAATAACCCTAACCCAAACCATAACCCCAATCATAACCATAACCCAAACCATAACCCCTAATCCCTTACAATAACCCTAGCCCAAACCATAACCCCAACCCCTAACAATAACCCTAACCTAAACCATAACCATAACCCAAACCATAACCCCTAACCCCTAACAAGAACCCTAACCCAAACCATAATCCCATCCATAGCCATAACCCCAACCATAACCATAACCCAAACCATAACCCCCAACCCCTAACAATAACCATAACCCAAACCATAACCCCCAACCCCTAACAATAACCCTAACCCTAACCATAACCCAAACCATAACCCCCAACCCCTAACAATAACCCTAACCCTAACCATAACCCAAACCATAACCCAAACCATAACCCAAACCATAACCCAAACCATAACCCAAACCATAACCCAAACCATAACCCAAACCATAACCCAAACCATAACCCAAACCATAACCCAAACCATAACCCAAACCATAACCCAAACCATAACCCAAACCATAACCCAAACCATAACCCAAACCATAACCCAAACCATAACCCAAACCATAACCCAAACCATAACCCAAACCATAACCCAAACCATAACCCAAACCATAACCCAAACCATAACCCAAACCATAACCCAAACCATAACCCAAACCATAACCCAAACCATAACCCAAACCATAACCCAAACCATAACCCAAACCATAACCCAAACCATAACCCAAACCATAACCCAAACCATAACCCAAACCATAACCCAAACCATAACCCAAACCATAACCCAAACCATAACCCAAACCATAACCCAAACCATAACCCAAACCATAACCCAAACCATAACCCAAACCATAACCCAAACCATAACCCAAACCATAACCCAAACCATAACCCAAACCATAACCCAAACCATAACCCCTAACCCCTAACAATAACCCTAACCCAAACCATAACCCCAACGCCTAACAATAACCCTAACCCAAACCATAACCCCAACCCCTAACAACAACCCTAACCTAAACCATAACCCCAAACATTACCATAACCCCTAACCCCTACCAATAACCCTAACCCAAACCATAACCCAAATGCCTAACAATAACCCTAACCCAAACCATAATCCCATCCATAACCATAACCCCAACAATAACCCTAACCCCTAACCCCTAAAAATAACGCTAACCCAAACCTTAACCCCAACCATAACCTTAACCATAACCGCAAACCAAACCATAACCCCTAAACCCTAACAATAACCCTAAACTTAACCATAACCCCAAACATAACCTTAAGCATAACCATAAACCAAACCATAACCCCTAAACCCTAACAATAACCCTAACCCAAACCATAACCCCAACCATAACCATAACCCCTACCAATAACCCTAACCCAAACCATAACCCAAATCCCTAACAATAACCCTAACCCAAACCATAACCCCAACCCCTAACAATAACCCTAACCTAAACCATAACCCAAACCATAACCCCAACCCCTAACAATAACCCTAACCTAAACCATAACCCCAACCATAACCCCAACCATAACCATAACCATAACCCAAACCATAACCCCTAACCCCTAACAATAACCCTAACCCAAACCCCTAACAAGAACCCTAACCCAAACCATAACCCCAACCATAACCAGATTCCCAACCATAACCATAACCCCAACCAAAACCATATTCCCAACCATAGCCATAACTCCAACCATATCCCCAACCATAACCATAACCCTAACCGATAACCCCAACCATAACACCAACCATAACCCCAACCATAACCCAAACCCTAACCCCAACCCCTAACAATAACCCTAACCCTAACCCTAACCCAAACCATAACCCCTAACATGATCCCTACCCCAAACCATAACCCCTAACAATAACCCTAACCCAAACCATAACCCCAACCCCTAACAATAACCATAACCCAAACCATAACCCCTAACCCCTAACACTAACCCTAACCCAAACCATAACCCCAACCCCTAACAATAACCCTAACCCAAAACCTAACCCAAACCATACCCATAACCCCAACCATAACCATAACCCAAACCATAACCCAAACCATAACCCCTAACCCCTAACAATAACCCTAACCCAAACCATAACCCCAACCCCTAACAATAACCCTAACCTAAACCATAACCCCAACCATAACCATAACCCAAACCATAACCATAACCCAAAACATAACCCCTAACCCCTAACAATAACCCTCAACAAAACCATAACCCCAACCCCTAACAATAACCCTAACCCAAACCATAACCCCAATCATAACCATAACCCAAACCATAACCCCTAATCCCTTACAATAACCCTAGCCCAAACCATAACCCCAACCCCTAACAATAACCCTAACCTAAACCATAACCATAACCCAAACCATAACCCCTAACCCCTAACAAGAACCCTAACCCAAACCATTATCCCATCCATAGCCATAACCCCAACCATAACCATAACCCAAACCATAACCCCCAACCCCTAACAATAACCATAACCCAAACCATAACCCCCAACCCCTAACAATAACCCTAACCCAAACCATAACCCAAACCATAACCCAAACCATAACCCAAACCATAACCCAAACCATAACCCAAACCATAACCCAAACCATAACCCAAACCATAACCCAAACCATAACCCAAACCATAACCCAAACCATAACCCAAACCATAACCCCAACCATAACCCAAACCATAACCATAACCCAAAACATAACCCCTAACCCCTAACAATAACCCTCAACCAAACCATAACCCCAACCCCTAACAATAACCCTAACCCAAACCATAACCCCAATCATAACCATAACCCAAACCATAACCCCTAATCCCTTACAATAACCCTAACCCAAACCATAACCCCAACCCCTAACAATAACCCTAACCTAAACCATAACCCCTAACAAGAACCCTAACCCAAACCATAATCCCATCCATAGCCATAACCCCAACCATAACCATAACCCAAACCATAACCCAAACCATAACCCAAACCATAACCCAAACCATAACCCAAACCATAACCCAAACCATAACCCAAACCATAACCCAAACCATAACCCAAACCATAACCCAAACCATAACCCAAACCATAACCCAAACCATAACCCAAACCATAACCCAAACCATAACCCAAACCATAACCCAAACCATAACCCAAACAATAACCCAAACAATAACCCTAACCCAAACCATAACCCTAACCCAAACCATAACCCTAACCCAAACCATAACCCTAACCCAAACCATAACCAGATTCCCAACCATAACCATAACCCCAACCAAAACCATATTCCCAACCATAGCCATAACTCCAACCATATCCCCAACCATAACCATAACCCTAACCGATAACCCCAACCATAACACCAACCATAACCCCAACCATAACCCAAACCCTAACCCCAACCCCTAACAATAACCCTAACCCTAACCCAAACCATAACCCCTAACCCCTAACAATATCCCTAACCCAAACCATAACCCCTAACAAAAACCCTAACCCAAACCATAACCCCAACCCCTAACAATAACCATAACCCCTAACCCCTAACAATAACCCTAACCCAAACCATAACCCCAACCCCTAACAATAACCCTAACCCAAAAACCTAACCCAAACCATAACCATAACCCCAACCATAACCATAACCCAAACCATAACCCCTAACCCCTAACAATAACCCTAACCCAAACCATAACCCCAACCCCTAACAATAACCCTAACCTAAACCATAACCCCAACCATAACCATAACCCAAACCATAACCATAACCCAAAACATAACCCCTAACCCCTAACAATAACCCTCAACAAAACCATAACCCCAACCCCTAACCCAAACCATAACCCCAATCATAACCATAACCCAAACCATAACCCCTAATCCCTTACAATAACCCTAGCCCAAACCATAACCCCAACCCCTAACAATAACCCTAACCTAAACCATAACCATAACCCAAACCATAACCCCTAACCCCTAACAAGAACCCTAACCCAAACCATAATCCCATCCATAGCCATAACCCCAACCATAACCATAACCCAAACCATAACCCCCAACCCCTAACAATAACCATAACCCAAACCATAACCCCCAACCCCTAACAATAACCCTAACCCTAACCATAACCCAAACCATAACCCAAACCATAACCCAAACCATAACCCAAACCATAACCCAAACCATAACCCAAACCATAACCCAAACCATAACCCAAACCATAACCCAAACCATAACCCAAACCATAACCCAAACCATAACCCAAACCATAACCCAAACCATAACCCAAACCATAACCCAAACCATAACCCAAACCATAACCCAAACCATAACCCAAACCATAACCCAAACCATAACCCAAACCATAACCCAAACCATAACCCAAACCATAACCCAAACCATAACCCAAACCATAACCCAAACCATAACCCAAACCATAACCCAAACCATAACCCAAACCATAACCCAAACCATAACCCAAACCATAACCCCTAACCCCTAACAATAACCCTAACCCAAACCATAACCCCAACGCCTAACAATAACCCTAACCCAAACCATAACCCCAACCCCTAACAACAACCCTAACCTAAACCATAACCCCAAACATTACCATAACCCCTAACCCCTACCAATAACCCTAACCCAAACCATAACCCAAATGCCTAACAATAACCCTAACCCAAACCATAATCCCATCCATAACCATAACCCCAACAATAACCCTAACCCCTAACCCCTAAAAATAACGCTAACCCAAACCTTAACCCCAACCATAACCTTAACCATAACCGCAAACCAAACCATAACCCCTAAACCCTAACAATAACCCTAAACTTAACCATAACCCCAAACATAACCTTAAGCATAACCATAAACCAAACCATAACCCCTAAACCCTAACAATAACCCTAACCCAAACCATAACCCCAACCATAACCAGATTCCCAACCATAACCATAACCCCAACCAAAACCATATTCCCAACCATAGCCATAACTCCAACCATATCCCCAACCATAACCATAACCCTAACCGATAACCCCAACCATAACACCAACCATAACCCCAACCATAACCCAAACCCTAACCCCAACCCCTAACAATAACCCTAACCCTAACCCTAACCCAAACCATAACCCCTAACATGATCCCTACCCCAAACCATAACCCCTAACAATAACCCTAACCCAAACCATAACCCCAACCCCTAACAATAACCATAACCCAAACCATAACCCCTAACCCCTAACACTAACCCTAACCCAAACCATAACCCCAACCCCTAACAATAACCCTAACCCAAAACCTAACCCAAACCATACCCATAACCCCAACCATAACCATAACCCAAACCATAACCCAAACCATAACCCCTAACCCCTAACAATAACCCTAACCCAAACCATAACCCCAACCCCTAACAATAACCCTAACCTAAACCATAACCCCAACCATAACCATAACCCAAACCATAACCATAACCCAAAACATAACCCCTAACCCCTAACAATAACCCTCAACAAAACCATAACCCCAACCCCTAACAATAACCCTAACCCAAACCATAACCCCAATCATAACCATAACCCAAACCATAACCCCTAATCCCTTACAATAACCCTAGCCCAAACCATAACCCCAACCCCTAACAATAACCCTAACCTAAACCATAACCATAACCCAAACCATAACCCCTAACCCCTAACAAGAACCCTAACCCAAACCATTATCCCATCCATAGCCATAACCCCAACCATAACCATAACCCAAACCATAACCCCCAACCCCTAACAATAACCATAACCCAAACCATAACCCCCAACCCCTAACAATAACCCTAACCCAAACCATAACCCAAACCATAACCCAAACCATAACCCAAACCATAACCCAAACCATAACCCAAACCATAACCCAAACCATAACCCAAACCATAACCCAAACCATAACCCAAACCATAACCCAAACCATAACCCAAACCATAACCCCAACCATAACCCAAACCATAACCATAACCCAAAACATAACCCCTAACCCCTAACAATAACCCTCAACCAAACCATAACCCCAACCCCTAACAATAACCCTAACCCAAACCATAACCCCAATCATAACCATAACCCAAACCATAACCCCTAATCCCTTACAATAACCCTAACCCAAACCATAACCCCAACCCCTAACAATAACCCTAACCTAAACCATAACCCCTAACAAGAACCCTAACCCAAACCATAATCCCATCCATAGCCATAACCCCAACCATAACCATAACCCAAACCATAACCCAAACCATAACCCAAACCATAACCCAAACCATAACCCAAACCATAACCCAAACCATAACCCAAACCATAACCCAAACCATAACCCAAACCATAACCCAAACCATAACCCAAACCATAACCCAAACCATAACCCAAACCATAACCCAAACCATAACCCAAACCATAACCCAAACCATAACCCAAACAATAACCCAAACAATAACCCTAACCCAAACCATAACCCTAACCCAAACCATAACCCTAACCCAAACCATAACCCTAACCCAAACCATAACCAGATTCCCAACCATAACCATAACCCCAACCAAAACCATATTCCCAACCATAGCCATAACTCCAACCATATCCCCAACCATAACCATAACCCTAACCGATAACCCCAACCATAACACCAACCATAACCCCAACCATAACCCAAACCCTAACCCCAACCCCTAACAATAACCCTAACCCTAACCCAAACCATAACCCCTAACCCCTAACAATATCCCTAACCCAAACCATAACCCCTAACAAAAACCCTAACCCAAACCATAACCCCAACCCCTAACAATAACCATAACCCCTAACCCCTAACAATAACCCTAACCCAAACCATAACCCCAACCCCTAACAATAACCCTAACCCAAAAACCTAACCCAAACCATAACCATAACCCCAACCATAACCATAACCCAAACCATAACCCCTAACCCCTAACAATAACCCTAACCCAAACCATAACCCCAACCCCTAACAATAACCCTAACCTAAACCATAACCCCAACCATAACCATAACCCAAACCATAACCATAACCCAAAACATAACCCCTAACCCCTAACAATAACCCTCAACAAAACCATAACCCCAACCCCTAACCCAAACCATAACCCCAATCATAACCATAACCCAAACCATAACCCCTAATCCCTTACAATAACCCTAGCCCAAACCATAACCCCAACCCCTAACAATAACCCTAACCTAAACCATAACCATAACCCAAACCATAACCCCTAACCCCTAACAAGAACCCTAACCCAAACCATAATCCCATCCATAGCCATAACCCCAACCATAACCATAACCCAAACCATAACCCCCAACCCCTAACAATAACCATAACCCAAACCATAACCCCCAACCCCTAACAATAACCCTAACCCTAACCATAACCCAAACCATAACCCAAACCATAACCCAAACCATAACCCAAACCATAACCCAAACCATAACCCAAACCATAACCCAAACCATAACCCAAACCATAACCCAAACCATAACCCAAACCATAACCCAAACCATAACCCAAACCATAACCCAAACAATAACCCAAACCATAACCCAAACCATAACCCAAACCATAACCCAAACCATAACCCAAACCATAACCCAAACCATAACCCAAACCATAACCCAAACCATAACCCAAACCATAACCCAAACCATAACCCAAACCATAACCCAAACCATAACCCAAACCATAACCCAAACCATAACCCAAACCATAACCCAAACCATAACCCAAACCATAACCCAAACCATAACCCCTAACCCCTAACAATAACCCTAACCCAAACCATAACCCCAACGCCTAACAATAACCCTAACCCAAACCATAACCCCAACCCCTAACAACAACCCTAACCTAAACCATAACCCCAAACATTACCATAACCCCTAACCCCTACCAATAACCCTAACCCAAACCATAACCCAAATGCCTAACAATAACCCTAACCCAAACCATAATCCCATCCATAACCATAACCCCAACAATAACCCTAACCCCTAACCCCTAAAAATAACGCTAACCCAAACCTTAACCCCAACCATAACCTTAACCATAACCGCAAACCAAACCATAACCCCTAAACCCTAACAATAACCCTAAACTTAACCATAACCCCAAACATAACCTTAAGCATAACCATAAACCAAACCATAACCCCTAAACCCTAACAATAACCCTAACCCAAACCATAACCCCAACCATAACCATAACCCCTACCAATAACCCTAACCCAAACCATAACCCAAATCCCTAACAATAACCCTAACCCAAACCATAACCCCAACCCCTAACAATAACCCTAACCTAAACCATAACCCAAACCATAACCCCAACCCCTAACAATAACCCTAACCTAAACCATAACCCCAACCATAACCCCAACCATAACCATAACCATAACCCAAACCATAACCCCTAACCCCTAACAATAACCCTAACCCAAACCCCTAACAAGAACCCTAACCCAAACCATAACCCCAACCATAACCAGATTCCCAACCATAACCATAACCCCAACCAAAACCATATTCCCAACCATAGCCATAACTCCAACCATATCCCCAACCATAACCATAACCCTAACCGATAACCCCAACCATAACCAGATTCCCAACCATAACCATAACCCCAACCAAAACCATATTCCCAACCATAGCCATAACTCCAACCATATCCCCAACCATAACCCTAACCCTAACCGATAACCCCAACCATAACACCAACCATAACCCCAACCATAACCCAAACCCTAACCCCAACCCCTAACAATAACCCTAACCCTAACCCTAACCCAAACCATAACCCCTAACATGATCCCTACCCCAAACCATAACCCCTAACAATAACCCTAACCCAAACCATAACCCCAACCCCTAACAATAACCATAACCCAAACCATAACCCCTAACCCCTAACACTAACCCTAACCCAAACCATAACCCCAACCCCTAACAATAACCCTAACCCAAAACCTAACCCAAACCATACCCATAACCCCAACCATAACCATAACCCAAACCATAACCCAAACCATAACCCCTAACCCCTAACAATAACCCTAACCCAAACCATAACCCCAACCCCTAACAATAACCCTAACCTAAACCATAACCCCAACCATAACCATAACCCAAACCATAACCATAACCCAAAACATAACCCCTAACCCCTAACAATAACCCTCAACAAAACCATAACCCCAACCCCTAACAATAACCCTAACCCAAACCATAACCCCAATCATAACCATAACCCAAACCATAACCCCTAATCCCTTACAATAAGCCTAGCCCAAACCATAACCCCAACCCCTAACAATAACCCTAACCTAAACCATAACCATAACCCAAACCATAACCCCTAACCCCTAACAAGAACCCTAACCCAAACCATTATCCCATCCATAGCCATAACCCCAACCATAACCATAACCCAAACCATAACCCCCAACCCCTAACAATAACCATAACCCAAACCATAACCCCCAACCCCTAACAATAACCCTAACCCAAACCATAACCCAAACCATAACCCAAACCATAACCCAAACCATAACCCAAACCATAACCCTAACCATAACCCAAACCATAACCCAAACCATAACCCAAACCATAACCCAAACCATAACCCCAACCATAACCCAAACCATAACCATAACCCAAAACATAACCCCTAACCCCTAAAAATAACCCTCAACCAAACCATAACCCCAACCCCTAACAATAACCCTAACCCAAACCATAACCCCAATCATAACCATAACCCAAACCATAACCCCTAATCCCTTACAATAACCCTAACCCAAACCATAACCCCAACCCCTAACAATAACCCTAACCTAAACCATAACCCCTAACAAGAACCCTAACCCAAACCATAATCCCATCCATAGCCATAACCCCAACCATAACCATAACCCAAACCATAACCCAAACCATAACCCAAACCATAACCCAAACCATAACCCAAACCATAACCCAAACCATAACCCAAACCATAACCCAAACCATAACCCAAACCATAACCCAAACCATAACCCAAACCATAACCCAAACCATAACCCAAACCATAACCCAAACCATAACCCAAACCATAACCCAAACCATAACCCAAACCATAACCCAAACAATAACCCAAACAATAACCCTAACCCAAACCATAACCCTAACCCAAACCATAACCCTAACCCAAACCATAACCCTAACCCAAACCATAACCAGATTCCCAACCATAACCATAACCCCAACCAAAACCATATTCCCAACCATAGCCATAACTCCAACCATATCCCCAACCATAACCATAACCCTAACCGATAACCCCAACCATAACACCAACCATAACCCCAACCATAACCCAAACCCTAACCCCAACCCCTAACAATAACCCTAACCCTAACCCAAACCATAACCCCTAACCCCTAACAATATCCCTAACCCAAACCATAACCCCTAACAATAACCCTAACCCAAACCATAACCCCAACCCCTAACAATAACCATAACCCCTAACCCCTAACAATAACCCTAACCCAAACCATAACCCCAACCCCTAACAATAACCCTAACCCAAAAACCTAACCCAAACCATAACCATAACCCCAACCATAACCATAACCCAAACCATAACCCCTAACCCCTAACAATAACCCTAACCCAAACCATAACCCCAACCCCTAACAATAACCCTAACCTAAACCATAACCCCAACCATAACCATAACCCAAACCATAACCATAACCCAAAACATAACCCCTAACCCCTAACAATAACCCTCAACAAAACCATAACCCCAACCCCTAACAATAACCCTAACCCAAACCATAACCCCAATCATAACCATAACCCAAACCATAACCCCTAATCCCTTACAATAACCCTAGCCCAAACCATAACCCCAACCCCTAACAATAACCCTAACCTAAACCATAACCATAACCCAAACCATAACCCCTAACCCCTAACAAGAACCCTAACCCAAACCATAATCCCATCCATAGCCATAACCCCAACCATAACCATAACCCAAACCATAACCCCCAACCCCTAACAATAACCATAACCCAAACCATAACCCCCAACCCCTAACAATAACCCTAACCCTAACCATAACCCAAACCATAACCCAAACCATAACCCAAACCATAACCCAAACCATAACCCAAACCATAACCCAAACCATAACCCAAACCATAACCCAAACCATAACCCAAACCATAACCCAAACCATAACCCAAACCATAACCCAAACCATAACCCAAACCATAACCCAAACCATAACCCAAACCATAACCCAAACCATAACCCAAACCATAACCCAAACCATAACCCAAACCATAACCCAAACCATAACCCAAACCATAACCCAAACCATAACCCAAACCATAACCCAAACCATAACCCAAACCATAACCCAAACCATAACCCAAACCATAACCCAAACCATAACCCAAACCATAACCCAAACCATAACCCAAACCATAACCCAAACCATAACCCAAACCATAACCCAAACCATAACCCAAACCATAACCCAAACCATAACCCAAACCATAACCCCTAACCCCTAACAATAACCCTAACCCAAACCATAACCCCAACGCCTAACAATAACCCTAACCCAAACCATAACCCCAACCCCTAACAACAACCCTAACCTAAACCATAACCCCAAACATTACCATAACCCCTAACCCCTACCAATAACCCTAACCCAAACCATAACCCAAATGCCTAACAATAACCCTAACCCAAACCATAATCCCATCCATAACCATAACCCCAACAATAACCCTAACCCCTAACCCCTAAAAATAACGCTAACCCAAACCTTAACCCCAACCATAACCTTAACCATAACCGCAAACCAAACCATAACCCCTAAACCCTAACAATAACCCTAAACTTAACCATAACCCCAAACATAACCTTAAGCATAACCATAAACCAAACCATAACCCCTAAACCCTAACAATAACCCTAACCCAAACCATAACCCCAACCATAACCATAACCCCTACCAATAACCCTAACCCAAACCATAACCCAAATCCCTAACAATAACCCTAACCCAAACCATAACCCCAACCCCTAACAATAACCCTAACCTAAACCATAACCCCAACCCCTAACAACAACCCTAACCTAAACCATAACCCCAAACATTACCATAACCCCTAACCCCTACCAATAACCCTAACCCAAACCATAACCCAAATGCCTAACAATAACCCTAACCCAAACCATAATCCCATCCATAACCATAACCCCAACAATAACCCTAACCCCTAACCCCTAAAAATAACGCTAACCCAAACCTTAACCCCAACCATAACCTTAACCATAACCGCAAACCAAACCATAACCCCTAAACCCTAACAATAACCCTAAACTTAACCATAACCCCAAACATAACCTTAAGCATAACCATAAACCAAACCATAACCCCTAAACCCTAACAATAACCCTAACCCAAACCATAACCCCAACCATAACCATAACCCCTACCAATAACCCTAACCCAAACCATAACCCAAATCCCTAACAATAACCCTAACCCAAACCATAACCCCAACCCCTAACAATAACCCTAACCTAAACCATAACCCAAACCATAACCCCAACCCCTAACAATAACCCTAACCTAAACCATAACCCCAACCATAACCCCAACCATAACCATAACCATAACCCAAACCATAACCCCTAACCCCTAACAATAACCCTAACCCAAACCCCTAACAAGAACCCTAACCCAAACCATAACCCCAACCATAACCAGATTCCCAACCATAACCATAACCCCAACCAAAACCATATTCCCAACCATAGCCATAACTCCAACCATATCCCCAACCATAACCATAACCCTAACCGATAACCCCAACCATAACCAGATTCCCAACCATAACCATAACCCCAACCAAAACCATATTCCCAACCATAGCCATAACTCCAACCATATCCCCAACCATAACCCTAACCCTAACCGATAACCCCAACCATAACACCAACCATAACCCCAACCATAACCCAAACCCTAACCCCAACCCCTAACAATAACCCTAACCCTAACCCTAACCCAAACCATAACCCCTAACATGATCCCTACCCCAAACCATAACCCCTAACAATAACCCTAACCCAAACCATAACCCCAACCCCTAACAATAACCATAACCCAAACCATAACCCCTAACCCCTAACACTAACCCTAACCCAAACCATAACCCCAACCCCTAACAATAACCCTAACCCAAAACCTAACCCAAACCATACCCATAACCCCAACCATAACCATAACCCAAACCATAACCCAAACCATAACCCCTAACCCCTAACAATAACCCTAACCCAAACCATAACCCCAACCCCTAACAATAACCCTAACCTAAACCATAACCCCAACCATAACCATAACCCAAACCATAACCATAACCCAAAACATAACCCCTAACCCCTAACAATAACCCTCAACAAAACCATAACCCCAACCCCTAACAATAACCCTAACCCAAACCATAACCCCAATCATAACCATAACCCAAACCATAACCCCTAATCCCTTACAATAAGCCTAGCCCAAACCATAACCCCAACCCCTAACAATAACCCTAACCTAAACCATAACCATAACCCAAACCATAACCCCTAACCCCTAACAAGAACCCTAACCCAAACCATTATCCCATCCATAGCCATAACCCCAACCATAACCATAACCCAAACCATAACCCCCAACCCCTAACAATAACCATAACCCAAACCATAACCCCCAACCCCTAACAATAACCCTAACCCAAACCATAACCCAAACCATAACCCAAACCATAACCCAAACCATAACCCAAACCATAACCCTAACCATAACCCAAACCATAACCCAAACCATAACCCAAACCATAACCCAAACCATAACCCCAACCATAACCCAAACCATAACCATAACCCAAAACATAACCCCTAACCCCTAACAATAACCCTCAACCAAACCATAACCCCAACCCCTAACAATAACCCTAACCCAAACCATAACCCCAATCATAACCATAACCCAAACCATAACCCCTAATCCCTTACAATAACCCTAACCCAAACCATAACCCCAACCCCTAACAATAACCCTAACCTAAACCATAACCCCTAACAAGAACCCTAACCCAAACCATAATCCCATCCATAGCCATAACCCCAACCATAACCATAACCCAAACCATAACCCAAACCATAACCCAAACCATAACCCAAACCATAACCCAAACCATAACCCAAACCATAACCCAAACCATAACCCAAACCATAACCCAAACCATAACCCAAACCATAACCCAAACCATAACCCAAACCATAACCCAAACCATAACCCAAACCATAACCCAAACCATAACCCAAACCATAACCCAAACCATAACCCAAACAATAACCCAAACAATAACCCTAACCCAAACCATAACCCTAACCCAAACCATAACCCTAACCCAAACCATAACCCTAACCCAAACCATAACCAGATTCCCAACCATAACCATAACCCCAACCAAAACCATATTCCCAACCATAGCCATAACTCCAACCATATCCCCAACCATAACCATAACCCTAACCGATAACCCCAACCATAACACCAACCATAACCCCAACCATAACCCAAACCCTAACCCCAACCCCTAACAATAACCCTAACCCTAACCCAAACCATAACCCCTAACCCCTAACAATATCCCTAACCCAAACCATAACCCCTAACAATAACCCTAACCCAAACCATAACCCCAACCCCTAACAATAACCATAACCCCTAACCCCTAACAATAACCCTAACCCAAACCATAACCCCAACCCCTAACAATAACCCTAACCCAAAAACCTAACCCAAACCATAACCATAACCCCAACCATAACCATAACCCAAACCATAACCCCTAACCCCTAACAATAACCCTAACCCAAACCATAACCCCAACCCCTAACAATAACCCTAACCTAAACCATAACCCCAACCATAACCATAACCCAAACCATAACCATAACCCAAAACATAACCCCTAACCCCTAACAATAACCCTCAACAAAACCATAACCCCAACCCCTAACAATAACCCTAACCCAAACCATAACCCCAATCATAACCATAACCCAAACCATAACCCCTAATCCCTTACAATAACCCTAGCCCAAACCATAACCCCAACCCCTAACAATAACCCTAACCTAAACCATAACCATAACCCAAACCATAACCCCTAACCCCTAACAAGAACCCTAACCCAAACCATAATCCCATCCATAGCCATAACCCCAACCATAACCATAACCCAAACCATAACCCCCAACCCCTAACAATAACCATAACCCAAACCATAACCCCCAACCCCTAACAATAACCCTAACCCTAACCATAACCCAAACCATAACCCAAACCATAACCCAAACCATAACCCAAACCATAACCCAAACCATAACCCAAACCATAACCCAAACCATAACCCAAACCATAACCCAAACCATAACCCAAACCATAACCCAAACCATAACCCAAACCATAACCCAAACCATAACCCAAACCATAACCCAAACCATAACCCAAACCATAACCCAAACCATAACCCAAACCATAACCCAAACCATAACCCAAACCATAACCCAAACCATAACCCAAACCATAACCCAAACCATAACCCAAACCATAACCCAAACCATAACCCAAACCATAACCCAAACCATAACCCAAACCATAACCCAAACCATAACCCAAACCATAACCCAAACCATAACCCAAACCATAACCCAAACCATAACCCAAACCATAACCCAAACCATAACCCAAACCATAACCCCTAACCCCTAACAATAACCCTAACCCAAACCATAACCCCAACGCCTAACAATAACCCTAACCCAAACCATAACCCCAACCCCTAACAACAACCCTAACCTAAACCATAACCCCAAACATTACCATAACCCCTAACCCCTACCAATAACCCTAACCCAAACCATAACCCAAATGCCTAACAATAACCCTAACCCAAACCATAATCCCATCCATAACCATAACCCCAACAATAACCCTAACCCCTAACCCCTAAAAATAACGCTAACCCAAACCTTAACCCCAACCATAACCTTAACCATAACCGCAAACCAAACCATAACCCCTAAACCCTAACAATAACCCTAAACTTAACCATAACCCCAAACATAACCTTAAGCATAACCATAAACCAAACCATAACCCCTAAACCCTAACAATAACCCTAACCCAAACCATAACCCCAACCATAACCATAACCCCTACCAATAACCCTAACCCAAACCATAACCCAAATCCCTAACAATAACCCTAACCCAAACCATAACCCCAACCCCTAACAATAACCCTAACCTAAACCATAACCCCAACCATAACCCCAACCATAACCATAACCATAACCCAAACCATAACCCCTAACCCCTAACAATAACCCTAACCCAAACCCCTAACAAGAACCCTAACCCAAACCATAACCCCAACCATAACCAGATTCCCAACCATAACCATAACCCCAACCAAAACCATATTCCCAACCATAGCCATAACTCCAACCATATCCCCAACCATAACCATAACCCTAACCGATAACCCCAACCATAACACCAACCATAACCCCAACCATAACCCAAACCCTAACCCCAACCCCTAACAATAACCCTAACCCTAACCCAAACCATAACCCCTAACAATATCCCTACCCCAAACCATAACCCCTAACAATAACCCTAACCCAAACCATAACCCCAACCCCTAACAATAACCATGACCCAAACCATAACCCCTAACCCCTAACAATAACCCTAACCCAAACCATAACCCCAACCCCTAACAATAACCCTAACCCAAAACCTAACCCCTAACCCCTAACAATAACCCTAACCCAAACCATAACCCCAACGCCTAACAATAACCCTAACCCAAACCATAACCCCAACCCCTAACAACAACCCTAACCTAAACCATAACCCCAAACATTACCATAACCCCTAACCCCTACCAATAACCCTAACCCAAACCATAACCCAAATGCCTAACAATAACCCTAACCCAAACCATAATCCCATCCATAACCATAACCCCAACAATAACCCTAACCCCTAACCCCTAAAAATAACGCTAACCCAAACCTTAACCCCAACCATAACCTTAACCATAACCGCAAACCAAACCATAACCCCTAAACCCTAACAATAACCCTTAACTTAACCATAACCCCAAACATAACCTTAAGCATAACCATAAACCAAACCATAACCCCTAAACCCTAACAATAACCCTAACCCAAACCATAACCCCAACCATAACCATAACCCCTACCAATAACCCTAACCCAAACCATAACCCAAATCCCTAACAATAACCCTAACCCAAACCATAACCCCAACCCCTAACAATAACCCTAACCTAAACCATAACCCAAACCATAACCCCAACCCCTAACAATAACCCTAACCTAAACCATAACCCCAACCATAACCCCAACCATAACCATAACCATAACCCAAACCATAACCCCTAACCCCTAACAATAACCCTAACCCAAACCCCTAACAAGAACCCTAACCCAAACCATAACCCCAACCATAACCAGATTCCCAACCATAACCATAACCCCAACCAAAACCATATTCCCAACCATAGCCATAACTCCAACCATATCCCCAACCATAACCATAACCCTAACCGATAACCCCAACCATAACACCAACCATAACCCAACCATAACCCAAACCCTAACCCCAACCCCTAACAATAACCCTAACCCTAACCCAAACCATAACCCCTAACATGATCCCTACCCCAAACCATAACCCCTAACTATAACCCTAACCCAAACCATAACCCCAACCCCTAACAATAACCATAACCCAAACCATAACCCCTAACACTAACCCTAACCCAAACCATAACCCCAACCCCTAACAATAACCCTAACCCAAAACCTAACCCAAACCATACCCATAACCCCAACCATAACCATAACCCAAACCATAACCCAAACCATAACCCCTAACCCCTAACAATAACCCTAACCCAAACCATAACCCCAACCCCTAACAATAACCCTAACCTAAACCATAACCCCAACCATAACCATAACCCAAACCATAACCATAACCCAAAACATAACCCCTAACCCCTAACAATAACCCTCAACAAAACCATAACCCCAACCCCTAACAATAACCCTAACCCAAACCATAACCCCAATCATAACCATAACCCAAACCATAACCCCTAATCCCTTACAATAACCCTAGCCCAAACCATAACCCCAACCCCTAACAATAACCCTAACCTAAACCATAACCATAACCCAAACCATAACCCCTAACCCCTAACAAGAACCCTAACCCAAACCATTATCCCATCCATAGCCATAACCCCAACCATAACCATAACCCAAACCATAACCCCCAACCCCTAACAATAACCATAACCCAAACCATAACCCCCAACCCCTAACAATAACCCTAACCCAAACCATAACCCAAACCATAACCCAAACCATAACCCAAACCATAACCCAAACCATAACCCAAACCATAACCCAAACCATAACCCAAACCATAACCCAAACCATAACCCCAACCATAACCCAAACCATAACCATAACCCAAAACATAACCCCTAACCCCTAACAATAACCCTCAACCAAACCATAACCCCAACCCCTAACAACAACCCTAACCCAAACCATAACCCCAATCATAACCATAACCCAAACCATAACCCCTAATCCCTTACAATAACCCTAACCCAAACCATAACCCCAACCCCTAACAATAACCCTAACCTAAACCATAACCCCTAACAAGAACCCTAACCCAAACCATAATCCCATCCATAGCCATAACCCCAACCATAACCATAACCCAAACCATAACCCAAACCATAACCCAAACCATAACCCAAACCATAACCCAAACCATAACCCAAACCATAACCCAAACCATAACCCAAACCATAACCCAAACCATAACCCAAACCATAACCCAAACCATAACCCAAACCATAACCCAAACCATAACCCAAACCATAACCCAAACCATAACCCAAACCATAACCCAAACAATAACCCAAACAATAACCCTAACCCAAACCATAACCCTAACCCAAACCATAACCCTAACCCAAACCATAACCCTAACCCAAACCATAACCAGATTCCCAACCATAACCATAACCCCAACCAAAACCATATTCCCAACCATAGCCATAACTCCAACCATATCCCCAACCATAACCATAACCCTAACCGATAACCCCAACCATAACACCAACCATAACCCCAACCATAACCCAAACCCTAACCCCAACCCCTAACAATAACCCTAACCCTAACCCTAACCCAAACCATAACCCCTAACCCCTAACAATATCCCTAACCCAAACCATAACCCCTAACAATAACCCTAACCCAAACCATAACCCCAACCCCTAACAATAACCATAACCCCAACCCCTAACAATAACCATAACCCCTAACCCCTAACAATAACCCTAACCCAAACCATAACCCCAACCCCTAACAATAACCCTAACCCAAAAACCTAACCCAAACCATAACCATAACCCCAACCATAACAATAACCCAAACCATAACCCCTAACCCCTAACAATAACCCTAACCCAAACCATAACCCCAACCCCTAACAATAACCCTAACCTAAACCATAACCATAACCCAAACCATAACCCCTAACCCCTAACAAGAACCCTAACCCAAACCATAATCCCATCCATAGCCATAACCCCAACCATAACCATAACCCAAACCATAACCCTCAACCCCTAACAATAACCATAACCCAAACCATAACCCCCAACCCCTAACAATAACCCTAACCCAAACCATAACCCAAACCATAACCCAAACCATAACCCAAACCATAACCCAAACCATAACCCAAACCATAACCCAAACCATAACCCAAACCATAACCCAAACCATAACCCAAACCATAACCCAAACCATAACCCAAACCATAACCCAAACCATAACCCAAACCATAACCCAAACCATAACCCAAACCATAACCCAAACCATAACCCAAACCATAACCCAAACCATAACCCAAACCATAACCCAAACCATAACCCAAACCATAACCCAAACCATAACCCAAACCATAACCCAAACCATAACCCAAACCATAACCCAAACCATAACCCAAACCATAACCCAAACCATAACCCAAACCATAACCCAAACCATAACCCAAACCATAACCCAAACCATAACCCAAACCATAACCCAAACCATAACCCAAACCATAACCCAAACCATAACCCAAACCATAACCCAAACCATAACCCCTAACCCCTAACAATAACCCTAACCCAAACCATAACCCCAACGCCTAACAATAACCCTAACCCAAACCATAACCCCAACCCCTAACAACAACCCTAACCTAAACCATAACCCCAAACATTACCATAACCCCTAACCCCTACCAATAACCCTAACCCAAACCATAACCCAAATGCCTAACAATAACCCTAACCCAAACCATAATCCCATCCATAACCATAACCCCAACAATAACCCTAACCCCTAACCCCTAAAAATAACGCTAACCCAAACCTTAACCCCAACCATAACCTTAACCATAACCGCAAACCAAACCATAACCCCTAAACCCTAACAATAACCCTAAACTTAACCATAACCCCAAACATAACCTTAAGCATAACCATAAACGAAACCATAACCCCTAAACCCTAACAATAACCCTAACCCAAACCATAACCCCAACCATAACCATAACCCCTACCAATAACCCTAACCCAAACCATAACCCAAATCCCTAACAATAACCCTAACCCAAACCATAACCCCAACCCCTAACAATAACCCTAACCTAAACCATAACCCAAACCATAACCCCAACCCCTAACAATAACCCTAACCTAAACCATAACCGCAACCATAACCATAACCATAACCCAAACCATAACCCCTAACCCCTAACAATAACCCTAACCCAAACCCCTAACAAGAACCCTAACCCAAACCATAACCCCAACCATAACCAGATTCCCAACCATAACCATAACCCCAACCAAAACCATATTCCCAACCATAGCCATAACTCCAACCATATCCCCAACCATAACCATAACCCTAACCGATAACCCCAACCATAACACCAACCATAACCCCAACCATAACCCAAACCCTAACCCCAACCCCTAACAATAACCCTAACCCTAACCCTAACCCAAACCATAACCCCTAACATGATCCCTACCCCAAACCATAACCCCTAACAATAACCCTAACCCAAACCATAACCCCAACCCCTAACAATAACCATAACCCAAACCATAACCCCTAACCCCTAACACTAACCCTAACCCAAACCATAACCCCAACCCCTAACAATAACCCTAACCCAAAACCTAACCCAAACCATACCCATAACCCCAACCATAACCATAACCCAAACCATAACCCAAACCATAACCCCTAACCCCTAACAATAACCCTAACCCAAACCATAACCCCAACCCCTAACAATAACCCTAACCTAAACCATAACCCCAACCATAACCATAACCCAAACCATAACCATAACCCAAAACATAACCCCTAACCCCTAACAATAACCCTCAACAAAACCATAACCCCAACCCCTAACAATAACCCTAACCCAAACCATAACCCCAATCATAACCATAACCCAAACCATAACCCCTAATCCCTTACAATAACCCTAGCCCAAACCATAACCCCAACCCCTAACAATAACCCTAACCTAAACCATAACCATAACCCAAACCATAACCCCTAACCCCTAACAAGAACCCTAACCCAAACCATTATCCCATCCATAGCCATAACCCCAACCATAACCATAACCCAAACCATAACCCCCAACCCCTAACAATAACCATAACCCAAACCATAACCCCCAACCCCTAACAATAACCCTAACCCAAACCATAACCCAAACCATAACCCAAACCATAACCCAAACCATAACCCAAACCATAACCCAAACCATAACCCAAACCATAACCCAAACCATAACCCAAACCATAACCCCAACCATAACCCAAACCATAACCATAACCCAAAACATAACCCCTAACCCCTAACAATAACCCTCAACCAAACCATAACCCCAACCCCTAACAATAACCCTAACCCAAACCATAACCCCAATCATAACCATAACCCAAACCATAACCCCTAATCCCTTACAATAACCCTAACCCAAACCATAACCCCAACCCCTAACAATAACCCTAACCTAAACCATAACCCCTAACAAGAACCCTAACCCAAACCATAATCCCATCCATAGCCATAACCCCAACCATAACCATAACCCAAACCATAACCCAAACCATAACCCAAACCATAACCCAAACCATAACCCAAACCATAACCCAAACCATAACCCAAACCATAACCCAAACCATAACCCAAACCATAACCCAAACCATAACCCAAACCATAACCCAAACCATAACCCAAACCATAACCCAAACCATAACCCAAACCATAACCCAAACCATAACCCAAACCATAACCCAAACCATAACCCAAACAATAACCCAAACAATAACCCTAACCCAAACCATAACCCTAACCCAAACCATAACCCTAACCCAAACCATAACCCTAACCCAAACCATAACCAGATTCCCAACCATAACCATAACCCCAACCAAAACCATATTCCCAACCATAGCCATAACTCCAACCATATCCCCAACCATAACCATAACCCTAACCGATAACCCCAACCATAACACCAACCATAACCCCAACCATAACCCAAACCCTAACCCCAACCCCTAACAATAACCCTAACCCTAACCCAAACCATAACCCCTAACCCCTAACAATATCCCTAACCCAAACCATAACCCCTAACAAAAACCCTAACCCAAACCATAACCCCAACCCCTAACAATAACCATAACCCCTAACCCCTAACAATAACCCTAACCCAAACCATAACCCCAACCCCTAACAATAACCCTAACCCAAAAACCTAACCCAAACCATAACCATAACCCCAACCATAACCATAACCCAAACCATAACCCCTAACCCCTAACAATAACCCTAACCCAAACCATAACCCCAACCCCTAACAATAACCCTAACCTAAACCATAACCCCAACCATAACCATAACCCAAACCATAACCATAACCCAAAACATAACCCCTAACCCTAACAATAACCCTCAACAAAACCATAACCCCAACCCCTAACAATAACCCTAACCCAAACCATAACCCCAATCATAACCATAACCCAAACCATAACCCCTAATCCCTTACAATAACCCTAGCCCAAACCATAACCCCAACCCCTAACAATAACCCTAACCTAAACCATAACCATAACCCAAACCATAACCCCTAACCCCTAACAAGAACCCTAACCCAAACCATAATCCCATCCATAGCCATAACCCCAACCATAACCATAACCCAAACCATAACCCCCAACCCCTAACAATAACCATAACCCAAACCATAACCCCCAACCCCTAACAATAACCCTAACCCTAACCATAACCCAAACCATAACCCAAACCATAACCCAAACCATAACCCAAACCATAACCCAAACCATAACCCAAACCATAACCCAAACCATAACCCAAACCATAACCCAAACCATAACCCAAACCATAACCCAAACCATAACCCAAACCATAACCCAAACCATAACCCAAACCATAACCCAAACCATAACCCAAACCATAACCCAAACCATAACCCAAACCATAACCCTAACCATAACCCAAACCATAACCCAAACCATAACCCAAACCATAACCCAAACCATAACCCAAACCATAACCCAAACCATAACCCAAACCATAACCCAAACCATAACCCAAACCATAACCCAAACCATAACCCAAACCATAACCCAAACCATAACCCAAACCATAACCCAAACCATAACCCCTAACCCCTAACAATAACCCTAACCCAAACCATAACCCCAACGCCTAACAATAACCCTAACCCAAACCATAACCCCAACCCCTAACAACAACCCTAACCTAAACCATAACCCCAAACATTACCATAACCCCTAACCCCTACCAATAACCCTAACCCAAACCATAACCCAAATGCCTAACAATAACCCTAACCCAAACCATAATCCCATCCATAACCATAACCCCAACAATAACCCTAACCCCTAACCCCTAAAAATAACGCTAACCCAAACCTTAACCCCAACCATAACCTTAACCATAACCGCAAACCAAACCATAACCCCTAAACCCTAACAATAACCCTAAACTTAACCATAACCCTAAACATAACCTTAAGCATAACCATAAACCAAACCATAACCCCTAAACCCTAACAATAACCCTAACCCAAACCATAACCCCAACCATAACCATAACCCCTACCAATAACCCTAACCCAAACCATAACCCAAATCCCTAACAATAACCCTAACCCAAACCATAACCCCAACCCCTAACAATAACCCTAACCTAAACCATAACCCAAACCATAACCCCAACCCCTAACAATAACCCTAACCTAAACCATAACCCCAACCATAACCCCAACCATAACCATAACCATAACCCAAACCATAACCCCTAACCCCTAACAATAACCCTAACCCAAACCCCTAACAAGAACCCTAACCCAAACCATAACCCCAACCATAACCAGATTCCCAACCATAACCATAACCCCAACCAAAACCATATTCCCAACCATAGCCATAACTCCAACCATATCCCCAACCATAACCATAACCCTAACCGATAACCCCAACCATAACACCAACCATAACCCCAACCATAACCCAAACCCTAACCCCAACCCCTAACAATAACCCTAACCCTAACCCTAACCCAAACCATAACCCCTAACATGATCCCTACCCCAAACCATAACCCCTAACAATAACCCTAACCCAAACCATAACCCCAACCCCTAACAATAACCATAAACCAAACCATAACCCCTAAACCCTAACAATAACCCTAACCCAAACCATAACCCCAACCATAACCATAACCCCTACCAATAACCCTAACCAAAACCATAACCCAAATCCCTAACAATAACCCTAACCCAAACCATAACCCCAACCCCTAACAATAACCCTAACCTAAACCATAACCCAAACCATAACCCCAACCCCTAACAATAACCCTAACCTAAACCATAACCCCAACCATAACCATAACCATAACCCAAACCATAACCCCTAACCCCTAACAATAACCCTAACCCAAACCCCTAACAAGAACCCTAACCCAAACCATAACCCCAACCATAACCAGATTCCCAACCATAACCATAACCCCAACCAAAACCATATTCCCAACCATAGCCATAACTCCAACCATATCCCCAACCATAACCCTAACCCTAACCGATAACCCCAACCATAACCAGATTCCCAACCATAACCATAACCCCAACCAAAACCATATTCCCAACCATAGCCATAACTCCAACCATATCCCCAACCATAACCCTAACCCTAACCGATAACCCCAACCATAACACCAACCATAACCCCAACCATAACCCAAACCCTAACCCCAACCCCTAACAATAACCCTAACCCTAACCCTAACCCAAACCATAACCCCTAACATGATCCCTACCCCAAACCATAACCCCTAACAATAACCCTAACCCAAACCATAACCCCAACCCCTAACAATAACCATAACCCAAACCATAACCCCTAACCCCTAACACTAACCCTAACCCAAACCATAACCCCAACCCCTAACAATAACCCTAACCCAAAACCTAACCCAAACCATACCCATAACCCCAACCATAACCATAACCCAAACCATAACCCAAACCATAACCCCTAACCCCTAACAATAACCCTAACCCAAACCATAACCCCAACCCCTAACAATAACCCTAACCTAAACCATAACCCCAACCATAACCATAACCCAAACCATAACCATAACCCAAAACATAACCCCTAACCCCTAACAATAACCCTCAACAAAACCATAACCCCAACCCCTAACAATAACCCTAACCCAAACCATAACCCCAATCATAACCATAACCCAAACCATAACCCCAATCATAACCATAACCCAAACCATAACCCCTAATCCCTTACAATAAGCCTAGCCCAAACCATAACCCCAACCCCTAACAATAACCCTAACCTAAACCATAACCATAACCCAAACCATAACCCCTAACCCCTAACAAGAACCCTAACCCAAACCATTATCCCATCCATAGCCATAACCCCAACCATAACCATAACCCAAACCATAACCCCCAACCCCTAACAATAACCATAACCCAAACCATAACCCCCAACCCCTAACAATAACCCTAACCCAAACCATAACCCAAACCATAACCCAAACCATAACCCAAACCATAACCCAAACCATAACCCAAACCATAACCCAAACCATAACCCAAACCATAACCCAAACCATAACCCAAACCATAACCCAAACCATAACCCCAACCATAACCCAAACCATAACCATAACCCAAAACATAACCCCTAACCCCTAACAATAACCCTCAACCAAACCATAACCCCAACCCCTAACAATAACCCTAACCCAAACCATAACCCCAATCATAACCATAACCCAAACCATAACCCCTAATCCCTTACAATAACCCTAACCCAAACCATAACCCCAACCCCTAACAATAACCCTAACCTAAACCATAACCCCTAACAAGAACCCTAACCCAAACCATAATCCCATCCATAGCCATAACCCCAACCATAACCATAACCCAAACCATAACCCAAACCATAACCCAAACCATAACCCAAACCATAACCCAAACCATAACCCAAACCATAACCCAAACCATAACCCAAACCATAACCCAAACCATAACCCAAACCATAACCCAAACCATAACCCAAACCATAACCCAAACCATAACCCAAACCATAACCCAAACCATAACCCAAACCATAACCCAAACCATAACCCAAACCATAACCCAAACAATAACCCAAACAATAACCCTAACCCAAACCATAACCCTAACCCAAACCATAACCCTAACCCAAACCATAACCCTAACCCAAACCATAACCAGATTCCCAACCATAACCATAACCCCAACCAAAACCATATTCCCAACCATAGCCATAACTCCAACCATATCCCCAACCATAACCATAACCCTAACCGATAACCCCAACCATAACACCAACCATAACCCCAACCATAACCCAAACCCTAACCCCAACCCCTAACAATAACCCTAACCCTAACCCAAACCATAACCCCTAACCCCTAACAATATCCCTAACCCAAACCATAACCCCTAACAATAACCCTAACCCAAACCATAACCCCAACCCCTAACAATAACCATAACCCCTAACCCCTAACAATAACCCTAACCCAAACCATAACCCCAACCCCTAACAATAACCCTAACCCAAAAACCTAACCCAAACCATAACCATAACCCCAACCATAACCATAACCCAAACCATAACCCCTAACCCCTAACAATAACCCTAACCCAAACCATAACCCCAACCCCTAACAATAACCCTAACCTAAACCATAACCCCAACCATAACCATAACCCAAACCATAACCATTACCCAAAACATAACCCCTAACCCCTAACAATAACCCTCAACAAAACCATAACCCCAACCCCTAACAATAACCCTAACCCAAACCATAACCCCAATCATAACCATAACCCAAACCATAACCCCTAATCCCTTACAATAACCCTAACCTAAACCATAACCATAACCCAAACCATAACCCCTAACCCCTAACAAGAACCCTAACCCAAACCATAATCCCATCCATAGCCATAACCCCAACCATAACCATAACCCAAACCATAACCCCCAACCCCTAACAATAACCATAACCCAAACCATAACCCCCAACCCCTAACAATAACCATAACCCAAACCATAACCCCCAACCCCTAACAATAACCCTAACCCTAACCATAACCCAAACCATAACCCAAACCATAACCCAAACCATAACCCAAACCATAACCCAAACCATAACCCAAACCATAACCCAAACCATAACCCAAACCATAACCCAAACCATAACCCAAACCATAACCCAAACCATAACCCAAACCATAACCCAAACCATAACCCAAACCATAACCCAAACCATAACCCAAACCATAACCCAAACCATAACCCAAACCATAACCCAAACCATAACCCAAACCATAACCCAAACCATAACCCAAACCATAACCCAAACCATAACCCAAACCATAACCCAAACCATAACCCAAACCATAACCCAAACCATAACCCAAACCATAACCCAAACCATAACCCAAACCATAACCCAAACCATAACCCAAACCATAACCCAAACCATAACCCAAACCATAACCCAAACCATAACCCAAACCATAACCCAAACCATAACCCAAACCATAACCCAAACCATAACCCAAACCATAACCCAAACCATAACCCCTAACCCCTAACAATAACCCTAACCCAAACCATAACCCCAACGCCTAACAATAACCCTAACCCAAACCATAACCCCAACCCCTAACAACAACCCTAACCTAAACCATAACCCCAAACATTACCATAACCCCTAACCCCTACCAATAACCCTAACCCAAACCATAACCCAAATGCCTAACAATAACCCTAACCCAAACCATAATCCCATCCATAACCATAACCCCAACAATAACCCTAACCCCTAACCCCTAAAAATAACGCTAACCCAAACCTTAACCCCAACCATAACCTTAACCATAACCGCAAACCAAACCATAACCCCTAAACCCTAACAATAACCCTAAACTTAACCATAACCCCAAACATAACCTTAAGCATAACCATAAACCAAACCATAACCCCTAAACCCTAACAATAACCCTAACCCAAACCATAACCCCAACCATAACCATAACCCCTACCAATAACCCTAACCCAAACCATAACCCAAATCCCTAACAATAACCCTAACCCAAACCATAACCCCAACCCCTAACAATAACCCTAACCTAAACCATAACCCCAACCATAACCCCAACCATAACCATAACCATAACCCAAACCATAACCCCTAACCCCTAACAATAACCCTAACCCAAACCCCTAACAAGAACCCTAACCCAAACCATAACCCCAACCATAACCAGATTCCCAACCATAACCATAACCCCAACCAAAACCATATTCCCAACCATAGCCATAACTCCAACCATATCCCCAACCATAACCATAACCCTAACCGATAACCCCAACCATAACACCAACCATAACCCCAACCATAACCCAAACCCTAACCCCAACCCCTAACAATAACCCTAACCCTAACCCAAACCATAACCCCTAACAATATCCCTACCCCAAACCATAACCCCTAACAATAACCCTAACCCAAACCATAACCCCAACCCCTAACAATAACCATGACCCAAACCATAACCCCTAACCCCTAACAATAACCCTAACCCAAACCATAACCCCAACCCCTAACAATAACCCTAACCCAAAACCTAACCCCTAACCCCTAACAATAACCCTAACCCAAACCATAACCCCAACGCCTAACAATAACCCTAACCCAAACCATAACCCCAACCCCTAACAACAACCCTAACCTAAACCATAACCCCAAACATTACCATAACCCCTAACCCCTACCAATAACCCTAACCCAAACCATAACCCAAATGCCTAACAATAACCCTAACCCAAACCATAATCCCATCCATAACCATAACCCCAACAATAACCCTAACCCCTAACCCCTAAAAATAACGCTAACCCAAACCTTAACCCCAACCATAACCTTAACCATAACCGCAAACCAAACCATAACCCCTAAACCCTAACAATAACCCTTAACTTAACCATAACCCCAAACATAACCTTAAGCATAACCATAAACCAAACCATAACCCCTAAACCCTAACAATAACCCTAACCCAAACCATAACCCCAACCATAACCATAACCCCTACCAATAACCCTAACCCAAACCATAACCCAAATCCCTAACAATAACCCTAACCCAAACCATAACCCCAACCCCTAACAATAACCCTAACCTAAACCATAACCCAAACCATAACCCCAACCCCTAACAATAACCCTAACCTAAACCATAACCCCAACCATAACCCCAACCATAACCATAACCATAACCCAAACCATAACCCCTAACCCCTAACAATAACCCTAACCCAAACCCCTAACAAGAACCCTAACCCAAACCATAACCCCAACCATAACCAGATTCCCAACCATAACCATAACCCCAACCAAAACCATATTCCCAACCATAGCCATAACTCCAACCATATCCCCAACCATAACCATAACCCTAACCGATAACCCCAACCATAACACCAACCATAACCCCAACCATAACCCAAACCCTAACCCCAACCCCTAACAATAACCCTAACCCTAACCCAAACCATAACCCCTAACATGATCCCTACCCCAAACCATAACCCCTAACTATAACCCTAACCCAAACCATAACCCCAACCCCTAACAATAACCATAACCCAAACCATAACCCCTAACACTAACCCTAACCCAAACCATAACCCCAACCCCTAACAATAACCCTAACCCAAAACCTAACCCAAACCATACCCATAACCCCAACCATAACCATAACCCAAACCATAACCCAAACCATAACCCAAACCATAACCCCTAACCCCTAACAATAACCCTAACCCAAACCATAACCCCAACCCCTAACAATAACCCTAACCTAAACCATAACCCCAACCATAACCATTACCCAAACCATAACCATAACCCAAAACATAACCCCTAACCCCTAACAATAACCCTCAACAAAACCATAACCCCAACCCCTAACAATAACCCTAACCCAAACCATAACCCCAATCATAACCATAACCCAAACCATAACCCCTAATCCCTTACAATAACCCTAGCCCAAACCATAACCCCAACCCCTAACAATAACCCTAACCTAAACCATAACCATAACCCAAACCATAACCCCTAACCCCTAAAAAGAACCCTAACCCAAACCATTATCCCATCCATAGCCATAACCCCAACCATAACCATAACCCAAACTATAACCCCCAACCCCTAACAATAACCATAACCCAAACCATAACCCCCAACCCCTAACAATAACCCTAACCCAAACCATAACCCAAACCATAACCCAAACCATAACCCAAACCATAACCCAAACCATAACCCAAACCATAACCCCAACCATAACCCAAACCATAACCATAACCCAAAACATAACCCCTAACCCCTAACAATAACCCTCAACCAAACCATAACCCCAACCCCTAACAATAACCCTAACCCAAACCATAACCCCAATCATAACCATAACCCAAACCATAACCCCTAATCCCTTACAATAACCCTAACCCAAACCATAACCCCAACCCCTAACAATAACCCTAACCTAAACCATAACCCCTAACAAGAACCCTAACCCAAACCATAATCCCATCCATAGCCATAACCCCAACCATAACCATAACCCAAACCATAACCCAAACCATAACCCAAACCATAACCCAAACCATAACCCAAACCATAACCCAAACCATAACCCAAACCATAACCCAAACCATAACCCAAACCATAACCCAAACCATAACCCAAACCATAACCCAAACCATAACCCAAACCATAACCCAAACAATAACCCAAACAATAACCCTAACCCAAACCATAACCCTAACCCAAACCATAACCCTAACCCAAACCATAACCCTAACCCAAACCATAACCAGATTCCCAACCATAACCATAACCCCAACCAAAACCATATTCCCAACCATAGCCATAACTCCAACCATATCCCCAACCATAACCATAACCCTAACCGATAACCCCAACCATAACACCAACCATAACCCCAACCATAACCCAAACCCTAACCCCAACCCCTAACAATAACCCTAACCCTAACCCAAACCATAACCCCTAACCCCTAACAATATCCCTAACCCAAACCATAACCCCTAACAATAACCCTAACCCAAACCATAACCCCAACCCCTAACAATAACCATAACCCCAACCCCTAACAATAACCATAACCCCTAACCCCTAACAATAACCCTAACCCAAACCATAACCCCAACCCCTAACAATAACCCTAACCCAAAAACCTAACCCAAACCATAACCATAACCCCAACCATAACAATAACCCAAACCATAACCCCTAACCCCTAACAATAACCCTAACCCAAACCATAACCCCAACCCCTAACAATAACCCTAACCTAAACCATAACCCCAACCATAACCATAACCCAAACCATAACCATAACCCAAAACATAACCCCTAACCCCTAACAATAACCCTCAACAAAACCATAACCCCAACCCCTAACAATAACCCTAACCCAAACCATAACCCCAATCATAACCATAACCCAAACCATAACCCCTAATCCCTTACAATAACCCTAGCCCAAACCATAACCCCAACCCCTAAAAATAACCCTAACCTAAACCATAACCATAACCCAAACCATAACCCCTAACCCCTAACAAGAACCCTAACCCAAACCATAATCCCATCCATAGCCATAACCCCAACCATAACCATAACCCAAACCATAACCCTCAACCCCTAACAATAACCATAACCCAAACCATAACCCCCAACCCCTAACAATAACCCTAACCCTAACCATAACCCAAACCATAACCCAAACCATAACCCAAACCATAACCCAAACCATAACCCAAACCATAACCCAAACCATAACCCAAACCATAACCCAAACCATAACCCAAACCATAACCCAAACCATAACCCAAACCATAACCCAAACCATAACCCAAACCATAACCCAAACCATAACCCAAACCATAACCCAAACCATAACCCAAACCATAACCCAAACCATAACCCAAACCATAACCCAAACCATAACCCAAACCATAACCCAAACCATAACCCAAACCATAACCCAAACCATAACCCAAACCATAACCCAAACCATAACCCAAACCATAACCCAAACCATAACCCAAACCATAACCCAAACCATAACCCAAACCATAACCCAAACCATAACCCAAACCATAACCCAAACCATAACCCAAACCATAACCCAAACCATAACCCAAACCATAACCCCTAACCCCTAACAATAACCCTAACCCAAACCATAACCCCAACGCCTAACAATAACCCTAACCCAAACCATAACCCCAACCCCTAACAACAACCCTAACCTAAACCATAACCCCAAACATTACCATAACCCCTAACCCCTACCAATAACCCTAACCCAAACCATAACCCAAATGCCTAACAATAACCCTAACCCAAACCATAATCCCATCCATAACCATAACCCCAACAATAACCCTAACCCCTAACCCCTAAAAATAACGCTAACCCAAACCTTAACCCCAACCATAACCTTAACCATAACCGCAAACCAAACCATAACCCCTAAACCCTAACAATAACCCTAAACTTAACCATAACCCCAAACATAACCTTAAGCATAACCATAAACCAAACCATAACCCCTAAACCCTAACAATAACCCTAACCCAAACCATAACCCCAACCATAACCATAACCCCTACCAATAACCCTAACCCAAACCATAACCCAAATCCCTAACAATAACCCTAACCCAAACCATAACCCCAACCCCTAACAATAACCCTAACCTAAACCATAACCCAAACCATAACCCCAACCCCTAACAATAACCCTAACCTAAACCATAACCGCAACCATAACCATAACCATAACCCAAACCATAACCCCTAACCCCTAACAATAACCCTAACCCAAACCCCTAACAAGAACCCTAACCCAAACCATAACCCCAACCATAACCAGATTCCCAACCATAACCATAACCCCAACCAAAACCATATTCCCAACCATAGCCATAACTCCAACCATATCCCCAACCATAACCATAACCCTAACCGATAACCCCAACCATAACACCAACCATAACCCCAACCATAACCCAAACCCTAACCCCAACCCCTAACAATAACCCTAACCCTAACCCTAACCCAAACCATAACCCCTAACATGATCCCTACCCCAAACCATAACCCCTAACAATAACCCTAACCCAAACCATAACCCCAACCCCTAACAATAACCATAACCCAAACCATAACCCCTAACCCCTAACACTAACCCTAACCCAAACCATAACCCCAACCCCTAACAATAACCCTAACCCAAAACCTAACCCAAACCATACCCATAACCCCAACCATAACCATAACCCAAACCATAACCCAAACCATAACCCCTAACCCCTAACAATAACCCTAACCCAAACCATAACCCCAACCCCTAACAATAACCCTAACCTAAACCATAACCCCAACCATAACCATAACCCAAACCATAACCATAACCCAAAACATAACCCCTAACCCCTAACAATAACCCTCAACAAAACCATAACCCCAACCCCTAACAATAACCCTAACCCAAACCATAACCCCAATCATAACCATAACCCAAACCATAACCCCTAATCCCTTACAATAACCCTAGCCCAAACCATAACCCCAACCCCTAACAATAACCCTAACCTAAACCATAACCATAACCCAAACCATAACCCCTAACCCCTAACAAGAACCCTAACCCAAACCATTATCCCATCCATAGCCATAACCCCAACCATAACCATAACCCAAACCATAACCCCCAACCCCTAACAATAACCATAACCCAAACCATAACCCCCAACCCCTAACAATAACCCTAACCCAAACCATAACCCAAACCATAACCCAAACCATAACCCAAACCATAACCCAAACCATAACCCAAACCATAACCCAAACCATAACCCAAACCATAACCCAAACCATAACCCAAACCATAACCCCAACCATAACCCAAACCATAACCATAACCCAAAACATAACCCCTAACCCCTAACAATAACCCTCAACCAAACCATAACCCCAACCCCTAACAATAACCCTAACCCAAACCATAACCCCAATCATAACCATAACCCAAACCATAACCCCTAATCCCTTACAATAACCCTAACCCAAACCATAACCCCAACCCCTAACAATAACCCTAACCTAAACCATAACCCCTAACAAGAACCCTAACCCAAACCATAATCCCATCCATAGCCATAACCCCAACCATAACCATAACCCAAACCATAACCCAAACCATAACCCAAACCATAACCCAAACCATAACCCAAACCATAACCCAAACCATAACCCAAACCATAACCCAAACCATAACCCAAACCATAACCCAAACCATAACCCAAACCATAACCCAAACCATAACCCAAACCATAACCCAAACCATAACCCAAACCATAACCCAAACCATAACCCAAACCATAACCCAAACCATAACCCAAACAATAACCCAAACAATAACCCTAACCCAAACCATAACCCTAACCCAAACCATAACCCTAACCCAAACCATAACCAGATTCCCAACCATAACCATAACCCCAACCAAAACCATATTCCCAACCATAGCCATAACTCCAACCATATCCCCAACCATAACCATAACCCTAACCGATAACCCCAACCATAACACCAACCATAACCCCAACCATAACCCAAACCCTAACCCCAACCCCTAACAATAACCCTAACCCTAACCCAAACCATAACCCCTAACCCCTAACAATATCCCTAACCCAAACCATAACCCCTAACAAAAACCCTAACCCAAACCATAACCCCAACCCCTAACAATAACCATAACCCCTAACCCCTAACAATAACCCTAACCCAAACCATAACCCCAACCCCTAACAATAACCCTAACCCAAAAACCTAACCCAAACCATAACCATAACCCCAACCATAACCATAACCCAAACCATAACCCCTAACCCCTAACAATAACCCTAACCCAAACCATAACCCCAACCCCTAACAATAACCCTAACCTAAACCATAACCCCAACCATAACCATAACCCAAACCATAACCATAACCCAAAACATAACCCCTAACCCCTAACAATAACCCTCAACAAAACCATAACCCCAACCCCTAACAATAACCCTAACCCAAACCATAACCCCAATCATAACCATAACCCAAACCATAACCCCTAATCCCTTACAATAACCCTAGCCCAAACCATAACCCCAACCCCTAACAATAACCCTAACCTAAACCATAACCATAACCCAAACCATAACCCCTAACCCCTAACAAGAACCCTAACCCAAACCATAATCCCATCCATAGCCATAACCCCAACCATAACCATAACCCAAACCATAACCCCCAACCCCTAACAATAACCATAACCCAAACCATAACCCCCAACCCCTAACAATAACCCTAACCCTAACCATAACCCAAACCATAACCCAAACCATAACCCAAACCATAACCCAAACCATAACCCAAACCATAACCCAAACCATAACCCAAACCATAACCCAAACCATAACCCAAACCATAACCCAAACCATAACCCAAACCATAACCCAAACCATAACCCAAACCATAACCCAAACCATAACCCAAACCATAACCCAAACCATAACCCTAACCATAACCCAAACCATAACCCAAACCATAACCCAAACCATAACCCAAACCATAACCCAAACCATAACCCAAACCATAACCCAAACCATAACCCAAACCATAACCCAAACCATAACCCAAACCATAACCCAAACCATAACCCCTAACCCCTAACAATAACCCTAACCCAAACCATAACCCCAACGCCTAACAATAACCCTAACCCAAACCATAACCCCAACCCCTAACAACAACCCTAACCTAAACCATAACCCCAAACATTACCATAACCCCTAACCCCTACCAATAACCCTAACCCAAACCATAACCCAAATGCCTAACAATAACCCTAACCCAAACCATAATCCCATCCATAACCATAACCCCAACAATAACCCTAACCCCTAACCCCTAAAAATAACGCTAACCCAAACCTTAACCCCAACCATAACCTTAACCATAACCGCAAACCAAACCATAACCCCTAAACCCTAACAATAACCCTAAACTTAACCATAACCCCAAACATAACCTTAAGCATAACCATAAACCAAACCATAACCCCTAAACCCTAACAATAACCCTAACCCAAACCATAACCCCAACCATAACCATAACCCCTACCAATAACCCTAACCCAAACCATAACCCAAATCCCTAACAATAACCCTAACCCAAACCATAACCCCAACCCCTAACAATAACCCTAACCTAAACCATAACCCAAACCATAACCCCAACCCCTAACAATAACCCTAACCTAAACCATAACCCCAACCATAACCCCAACCATAACCATAACCATAACCCAAACCATAACCCCTAACCCCTAACAATAACCCTAACCCAAACCCCTAACAAGAACCCTAACCCAAACCATAACCCCAACCATAACCAGATTCCCAACCATAACCATAACCCCAACCAAAACCATATTCCCAACCATAGCCATAACTCCAACCATATCCCCAACCATAACCATAACCCTAACCGATAACCCCAACCATAACACCAACCATAACCCCAACCATAACCCAAACCCTAACCCCAACCCCTAACAATAACCCTAACCCTAACCCTAACCCAAACCATAACCCCTAACATGATCCCTACCCCAAACCATAACCCCTAACAATAACCCTAACCCAAACCATAACCCCAACCCCTAACAATAACCATAAACCAAACCATAACCCCTAAACCCTAACAATAACCCTAACCCAAACCATAACCCCAACCATAACCATAACCCCTACCAATAACCCTAACCCAAACCATAACCCAAATCCCTAACAATAACCCTAACCCAAACCATAACCCCAACCCCTAACAATAACCCTAACCTAAACCATAACCCAAACCATAACCCCAACCCCTAACAATAACCCTAACCTAAACCATAACCCCAACCATAACCCCAACCATAACCATAACCATAACCCAAACCATAACCCCTAACCCCTAACAATAACCCTAACCCAAACCCCTAACAAGAACCCTAACCCAAACCATAACCCCAACCATAACCAGATTCCCAACCATAACCATAACCCCAACCAAAACCATATTCCCAACCATAGCCATAACTCCAACCATATCCCCAACCATAACCATAACCCTAACCGATAACCCCAAACATAACACCAACCATAACCCCAACCATAACCCAAACCCTAACCCCAACCCCTAACAATAACCCTAACCCTAACCCAAACCATAACCCCTAACATGATCCCTACCCCAAACCATAACCCCTAACTATAACCCTAACCCAAACCATAACCCCAACCCCTAACAATAACCATAACCCAAACCATAACCCCTAACACTAACCCTAACCCAAACCATAACCCCAACCCCTAACAATAACCCTAACCCAAAACCTAACCCAAACCATACCCATAACCCCAACCATAACCATAACCCAAACCATAACCCAAACCATAACCCAAACCATAACCCCTAACCCCTAACAATAACCCTAACCCAAACCATAACCCCAACCCCTAACAATAACCCTAACCTAAACCATAACCCCAACCATAACCATAACCCAAACCATAACCATAACCCAAAACATAACCCCTAACCCCTAACAATAACCCTCAACAAAACCATAACCCCAACCCCTAACAATAACCCTAACCCAAACCATAACCCCAATCATAACCATAACCCAAACCATAACCCCTAATCCCTTACAATAACCCTAGCCCAAACCATAACCCCAACCCCTAACAATAACCCTAACCTAAACCATAACCATAACCCAAACCATAACCCCTAACCCCTAACAAGAACCCTAACCCAAACCATTATCCCATCCATAGCCATAACCCCAACCATAACCATAACCCAAACCATAACCCCCAACCCCTAACAATAACCATAACCCAAACCATAACCCCCAACCCCTAACAATAACCCTAACCCAAACCATAACCCAAACCATAACCCAAACCATAACCCAAACCATAACCCAAACCATAACCCAAACCATAACCCAAACCATAACCCAAACCATAACCCAAACCATAACCCAAACCATAACCCAAACCATAACCCAAACCATAACCCCAACCATAACCCAAACCATAACCATAACCCAAAACATAACCCCTTACCCCTAACAATAACCCTCAACCAAACCATAACCCCAACCCCTAACAATAACCCTAACCCAAACCATAACCCCAATCATAACCATAACCCAAACCATAACCCCTAATCCCTTACAATAACCCTAACCCAAACCATAACCCCAACCCCTAACAATAACCCTAACCTAAACCATAACCCCTAACAAGAACCCTAACCCAAACCATAATCCCATCCATAGCCATAACCCCAACCATAACCATAACCCAAACCATAACCCAAACCATAACCCAAACCATAACCCAAACCATAACCCAAACCATAACCCAAACCATAACCCAAACCATAACCCAAACCATAACCCAAACCATAACCCAAACCATAACCCAAACCATAACCCAAACCATAACCCAAACAATAACCCAAACAATAACCCTAACCCAAACCATAACCCTAACCCAAACCATAACCCTAACCCAAACCATAACCCTAACCCAAACCATAACCAGATTCCCAACCATAACCATAACCCCAACCAAAACCATATTCCCAACCATAGCCATAACTCCAACCATATCCCCAACCATAACCATAACCCTAACCGATAACCCCAACCATAACACCAACCATAACCCCAACCATAACCCAAACCCTAACCCCAACCCCTAACAATAACCCTAACCCTAACCCAAACCATAACCTCTAACCTCTAACAATATCCCTAACCCAAACCATAACCCCTAACAATAACCCTAACCCAAACCATAACCCCAACCCCTAACAATAACCATAACCCCAACCCCTAACAATAACCATAACCCCTAACCCCTAACAATAACCCTAACCCAAACCATAACCCCAACCCCTAACAATAACCCTAACCCAAAAACCTAACCCAAACCATAACCATAACCCCAACCATAACAATAACCCAAACCATAACCCCTAACCCCTAACAATAACCCTAACCCAAACCATAACCCCAACCCCTAACAATAACCCTAACCTAAACCATAACCCCAACCATAACCATAACCCAAAACATAACCATAACCCAAAACATAACCCCTAACCCCTAACAATAACCCTCAACAAAACCATAACCCCAACCCCTAACAATAACCCTAACCCAAACCATAACCCCAATCATAACCATAACCCAAACCATAACCCCTAATCCCTTACAATAACCCTAGCCCAAACCATAACCCCAACCCCTAAAAATAACCCTAACCTAAACCATAACCATAACCCAAACCATAACCCCTAACCCCTAACAAGAACCCTAACCCAAACCATAATCCCATCCATAGCCATAACCCCAACCATAACCATAACCCAAACCATAACCCTCAACCCCTAACAATAACCATAACCCAAACCATAACCCCCAACCCCTAACAATAACCCTAACCCTAACCATAACCCAAACCATAACCCAAACCATAACCCAAACCATAACCCAAACCATAACCCAAACCATAACCCAAACCATAACCCAAACCATAACCCAAACCATAACCCAAACCATAACCCAAACCATAACCCAAACCATAACCCAAACCATAACCCAAACCATAACCCAAACCATAACCCAAACCATAACCCAAACCATAACCCAAACCATAACCCAAACCATAACCCAAACCATAACCCAAACCATAACCCAAACCATAACCCAAACCATAACCCAAACCATAACCCAAACCATAACCCAAACCATAACCCAAACCATAACCCAAACCATAACCCAAACCATAACCCAAACCATAACCCAAACCATAACCCAAACCATAACCCAAACCATAACCCAAACCATAACCCCTAACCCCTAACAATAACCCTAACCCAAACCATAACCCCAACGCCTAACAATAACCCTAACCCAAACCATAACCCCAACCCCTAACAACAACCCTAACCTAAACCATAACCCCAAACATTACCATAACCCCTAACCCCTACCAATAACCCTAACCCAAACCATAACCCAAATGCCTAACAATAACCCTAACCCAAACCATAATCCCATCCATAACCATAACCCCAACAATAACCCTAACCCCTAACCCCTAAAAATAACGCTAACCCAAACCTTAACCCCAACCATAACCTTAACCATAACCGCAAACCAAACCATAACCCCTAAACCCTAACAATAACCCTAAACTTAACCATAACCCCAAACATAACCTTAAGCATAACCATAAACCAAACCATAACCCCTAAACCCTAACAATAACCCTAACCCAAACCATAACCCCAACCATAACCATAACCCCTACCAATAACCCTAACCCAAACCATAACCCAAATCCCTAACAATAACCCTAACCCAAACCATAACCCCAACCCCTAACAATAACCCTAACCTAAACCATAACCCAAACCATAACCCCAACCCCTAACAATAACCCTAACCTAAACCATAACCGCAACCATAACCATAACCATAACCCAAACCATAACCCCTAACCCCTAACAATAACCCTAACCCAAACCCCTAACAAGAACCCTAACCCAAACCATAACCCCAACCATAACCAGATTCCCAACCATAACCATAACCCCAACCAAAACCATATTCCCAACCATAGCCATAACTCCAACCATATCCCCAACCATAACCATAACCCTAACCGATAACCCCAACCATAACACCAACCATAACCCCAACCATAACCCAAACCCTAACCCCAACCCCTAACAATAACCCTAACCCTAACCCTAACCCAAACCATAACCCCTAACATGATCCCTACCCCAAACCATAACCCCTAACAATAACCCTAACCCAAACCATAACCCCAAACCCTAACAATAACCATAACCCAAACCATAACCCCTAACCCCTAACACTAACCCTAACCCAAACCATAACCCCAACCCCTAACAATAACCCTAACCCAAAACCTAACCCAAACCATACCCATAACCCCAACCATAACCATAACCCAAACCATAACCCAAACCATAACCCCTAACCCCTAACAATAACCCTAACCCAAACCATAACCCCAACCCCTAACAATAACCCTAACCTAAACCATAACCCCAACCATAACCATAACCCAAACCATAACCATAACCCAAAACATAACCCCTAACCCCTAACAATAACCCTCAACAAAACCATAACCCCAACCCCTAACAATAACCCTAACCCAAACCATAACCCCAATCATAACCATAACCCAAACCATAACCCCTAATCCCTTACAATAACCCTAGCCCAAACCATAACCCCAACCCCTAACAATAACCCTAACCTAAACCATAACCATAACCCAAACCATAACCCCTAACCCCTAACAAGAACCCTAACCCAAACCATTATCCCATCCATAGCCATAACCCCAACCATAACCATAACCCAAACCATAACCCCCAACCCCTAACAATAACCATAACCCAAACCATAACCCCCAACCCCTAACAATAACCCTAACCCAAACCATAACCCAAACCATAACCCAAACCATAACCCAAACCATAACCCAAACCATAACCCAAACCATAACCCAAACCATAACCCAAACCATAACCCAAACCATAACCCAAACCATAACCCAAACCATAACCCAAACCATAACCCAAACCATAACCCAAACCATAACCCCAACCATAACCCAAACCATAACCATAACCCAAAACATAACCCCTAACCCCTAACAATAACCCTCAACCAAACCATAACCCCAACCCCTAACAATAACCCTAACCCAAACCATAACCCCAATCATAACCATAACCCAAACCATAACCCCTAATCCCTTACAATAACCCTAACCCAAACCATAACCCCAACCCCTAACAATAACCCTAACCTAAACCATAACCCCTAACAAGAACCCTAACCCAAACCATAATCCCATCCATAGCCATAACCCCAACCATAACCATAACCCAAACCATAACCCAAACCATAACCCAAACCATAACCCAAACCATAACCCAAACCATAACCCAAACCATAACCCAAACCATAACCCAAACCATAACCCAAACCATAACCCAAACCATAACCCAAACCATAACCCAAACCATAACCCAAACCATAACCCAAACCATAACCCAAACCATAACCCAAACCATAACCCAAACCATAACCCAAACCATAACCCAAACAATAACCCAAACAATAACCCTAACCCAAACCATAACCCTAACCCAAACCATAACCCTAACCCAAACCATAACCCTAACCCAAACCATAACCAGATTCCCAACCATAACCATAACCCCAACCAAAACCATATTCCCAACCATAGCCATAACTCCAACCATATCCCCAACCATAACCATAACCCTAACCGATAACCCCAACCATAACACCAACCATAACCCCAACCATAACCCAAACCCTAACCCCAACCCCTAACAATAACCCTAACCCTAACCCAAACCATAACCCCTAACCCCTAACAATATCCCTAACCCAAACCATAACCCCTAACAAAAACCCTAACCCAAACCATAACCCCAACCCCTAACAATAACCATAACCCCTAACCCCTAACAATAACCCTAACCCAAACCATAACCCCAACCCCTAACAATAACCCTAACCCAAAAACCTAACCCAAACCATAACCATAACCCCAACCATAACCATAACCCAAACCATAACCCCTAACCCCTAACAATAACCCTAACCCAAACCATAACCCCAACCCCTAACAATAACCCTAACCTAAACCATAACCCCAACCATAACCATAACCCAAACCATAACCATAACCCAAAACATAACCCCTAACCCCTAACAATAACCCTCAACAAAACCATAACCCCAACCCCTAACAATAACCCTAACCCAAACCATAACCCCAATCATAACCATAACCCAAACCATAACCCCTAATCCCTTACAATAACCCTAGCCCAAACCATAACCCCAACCCCTAACAATAACCCTAACCTAAACCATAACCATAACCCAAACCATAACCCCTAACCCCTAACAAGAACCCTAACCCAAACCATAATCCCATCCATAGCCATAACCCCAACCATAACCATAACCCAAACCATAACCCCCAACCCCTAACAATAACCATAACCCAAACCATAACCCCCAACCCCTAACAATAACCCTAACCCTAACCATAACCCAAACCATAACCCAAACCATAACCCAAACCATAACCCAAACCATAACCCAAACCATAACCCAAACCATAACCCAAACCATAACCCAAACCATAACCCAAACCATAACCCAAACCATAACCCAAACCATAACCCAAACCATAACCCAAACCATAACCCAAACCATAACCCAAACCTTAACCCAAACCATAACCCTAACCATAACCCAAACCATAACCCAAACCATAACCCAAACCATAACCCAAACCATAACCCAAACCATAACCCAAACCATAACCCAAACCATAACCCAAACCATAACCCAAACCATAACCCAAACCATAACCCAAACCATAACCCCTAACCCCTAACAATAACCCTAACCCAAACCATAACCCCAACGCCTAACAATAACCCTAACCCAAACCATAACCCCAACCCCTAACAACAACCCTAACCTAAACCATAACCCCAAACATTACCATAACCCCTAACCCCTACCAATAACCCTAACCCAAACCATAACCCAAATGCCTAACAATAACCCTAACCCAAACCATAATCCCATCCATAACCATAACCCCAACAATAACCCTAACCCCTAACCCCTAAAAATAACGCTAACCCAAACCTTAACCCCAACCATAACCTTAACCATAACCGCAAACCAAACCATAACCCCTAAACCCTAACAATAACCCTAAACTTAACCATAACCCCAAACATAACCTTAAGCATAACCATAAACCAAACCATAACCCCTAAACCCTAACAATAACCCTAACCCAAACCATAACCCCAACCATAACCATAACCCCTACCAATAACCCTAACCCAAACCATAACCCAAATCCCTAACAATAACCCTAACCCAAACCATAACCCCAACCCCTAACAATAACCCTAACCTAAACCATAACCCAAACCATAACCCCAACCCCTAACAATAACCCTAACCTAAACCATAACCCCAACCATAACCCCAACCATAACCATAACCATAACCCAAACCATAACCCCTAACCCCTAACAATAACCCTAACCCAAACCCCTAACAAGAACCCTAACCCAAACCATAACCCCAACCATAACCAGATTCCCAACCATAACCATAACCCCAACCAAAACCATATTCCCAACCATAGCCATAACTCCAACCATATCCCCAACCATAACCATAACCCTAACCGATAACCCCAACCATAACACCAACCATAACCCCAACCATAACCCAAACCCTAACCCCAACCCCTAACAATAACCCTAACCCTAACCCTAACCCAAACCATAACCCCTAACATGATCCCTACCCCAAACCATAACCCCTAACAATAACCCTAACCCAAACCATAACCCCAAACCCTAACAATAACCATAACCCAAACCATAACCCCTAACCCCTAACACTAACCCTAACCCAAACCATAACCCCAACCCCTAACAATAACCCTAACCCAAAACCTAACCCAAACCATACCCATAACCCCAACCATAACCATAACCCAAACCATAACCCAAACCATAACCCCTAACCCCTAACAATAACCCTAACCCAAACCATAACCCCAACCCCTAACAATAACCCTAACCTAAACCATAACCCCAACCATAACCATAACCCAAACCATAACCATAACCCAAAACATAACCCCTAACCCCTAACAATAACCCTCAACAAAACCATAACCCCAACCCCTAACAATAACCCTAACCCAAACCATAACCCCAATCATAACCATAACCCAAACCATAACCCCTAATCCCTTACAATAACCCTAGCCCAAACCATAACCCCAACCCCTAACAATAACCCTAACCTAAACCATAACCATAACCCAAACCATAACCCCTAACCCCTAACAAGAACCCTAACCCAAACCATTATCCCATCCATAGCCATAACCCCAACCATAACCATAACCCAAACCATAACCCCCAACCCCTAACAATAACCATAACCCAAACCATAACCCCCAACCCCTAACAATAACCCTAACCCAAACCATAACCCAAACCATAACCCAAACCATAACCCAAACCATAACCCAAACCATAACCCAAACCATAACCCAAACCATAACCCAAACCATAACCCAAACCATAACCCAAACCATAACCCAAACCATAACCCAAACCATAACCCAAACCATAACCCAAACCATAACCCCAACCATAACCCAAACCATAACCATAACCCAAAACATAACCCCTAACCCCTAACAATAACCCTCAACCAAACCATAACCCCAACCCCTAACAATAACCCTAACCCAAACCATAACCCCAATCATAACCATAACCCAAACCATAACCCCTAATCCCTTACAATAACCCTAACCCAAACCATAACCCCAACCCCTAACAATAACCCTAACCTAAACCATAACCCCTAACAAGAACCCTAACCCAAACCATAATCCCATCCATAGCCATAACCCCAACCATAACCATAACCCAAACCATAACCCAAACCATAACCCAAACCATAACCCAAACCATAACCCAAACCATAACCCAAACCATAACCCAAACCATAACCCAAACCATAACCCAAACCATAACCCAAACCATAACCCAAACCATAACCCAAACCATAACCCAAACCATAACCCAAACCATAACCCAAACCATAACCCAAACCATAACCCAAACCATAACCCAAACCATAACCCAAACCATAACCCAAACCATAACCCAAACCATAACCCAAACCATAACCCAAACAATAACCCAAACAATAACCCTAACCCAAACCATAACCCTAACCCAAACCATAACCCTAACCCAAACCATAACCCTAACCCAAACCATAACCAGATTCCCAACCATAACCATAACCCCAACCAAAACCATATTCCCAACCATAGCCATAACTCCAACCATATCCCCAACCATAACCATAACCCTAACCGATAACCCCAACCATAACACCAACCATAACCCCAACCATAACCCAAACCCTAACCCCAACCCCTAACAATAACCCTAACCCTAACCCAAACCATAACCCCTAACCCCTAACAATATCCCTAACCCAAACCATAACCCCTAACAAAAACCCTAACCCAAACCATAACCCCAACCCCTAACAATAACCATAACCCCTAACCCCTAACAATAACCCTAACCCAAACCATAACCCCAACCCCTAACAATAACCCTAACCCAAAAACCTAACCCAAACCATAACCATAACCCCAACCATAACCATAACCCAAACCATAACCCCTAACCCCTAACAATAACCCTAACCCAAACCATAACCCCAACCCCTAACAATAACCCTAACCTAAACCATAACCCCAACCATAACCATAACCCAAACCATAACCATAACCCAAAACATAACCCCTAACCCCTAACAATAACCCTCAACAAAACCATAACCCCAACCCCTAACAATAACCCTAACCCAAACCATAACCCCAATCATAACCATAACCCAAACCATAACCCCTAATCCCTTACAATAACCCTAGCCCAAACCATAACCCCAACCCCTAACAATAACCCTAACCTAAACCATAACCATAACCCAAACCATAACCCCTAACCCCTAACAAGAACCCTAACCCAAACCATAATCCCATCCATAGCCATAACCCCAACCATAACCATAACCCAAACCATAACCCCCAACCCCTAACAATAACCATAACCCAAACCATAACCCCCAACCCCTAACAATAACCCTAACCCTAACCATAACCCAAACCATAACCCAAACCATAACCCAAACCATAACCCAAACCATAACCCAAACCATAACCCAAACCATAACCCAAACCATAACCCAAACCATAACCCAAACCATAACCCAAACCATAACCCAAACCATAACCCAAACCATAACCCAAACCATAACCCAAACCATAACCCAAACCTTAACCCAAACCATAACCCTAACCATAACCCAAACCATAACCCAAACCATAACCCAAACCATAACCCAAACCATAACCCAAACCATAACCCAAACCATAACCCAAACCATAACCCAAACCATAACCCAAACCATAACCCAAACCATAACCCAAACCATAACCCAAACCATAACCCCTAACCCCTAACAATAACCCTAACCCAAACCATAACCCCAACGCCTAACAATAACCCTAACCCAAACCATAACCCCAACCCCTAACAACAACCCTAACCTAAACCATAACCCCAAACATTACCATAACCCCTAACCCCTACCAATAACCCTAACCCAAACCATAACCCAAATGCCTAACAATAACCCTAACCCAAACCATAATCCCATCCATAACCATAACCCCAACAATAACCCTAACCCCTAACCCCTAAAAATAACGCTAACCCAAACCTTAACCCCAACCATAACCTTAACCATAACCGCAAACCAAACCATAACCCCTAAACCCTAACAATAACCCTAAACTTAACCATAACCCCAAACATAACCTTAAGCATAACCATAAACCAAACCATAACCCCTAAACCCTAACAATAACCCTAACCCAAACCATAACCCCAACCATAACCATAACCCCTACCAATAACCCTAACCCAAACCATAACCCAAATCCCTAACAATAACCCTAACCCAAACCATAACCCCAACCCCTAACAATAACCCTAACCTAAACCATAACCCAAACCATAACCCCAACCCCTAACAATAACCCTAACCTAAACCATAACCCCAACCATAACCCCAACCATAACCATAACCATAACCCAAACCATAACCCCTAACCCCTAACAATAACCCTAACCCAAACCCCTAACAAGAACCCTAACCCAAACCATAACCCCAACCATAACCAGATTCCCAACCATAACCATAACCCCAACCAAAACCATATTCCCAACCATAGCCATAACTCCAACCATATCCCCAACCATAACCATAACCCTAACCGATAACCCCAACCATAACACCAACCATAACCCCAACCATAACCCAAACCCTAACCCCAACCCCTAACAATAACCCTAACCCTAACCCTAACCCAAACCATAACCCCTAACATGATCCCTACCCCAAACCATAACCCCTAACAATAACCCTAACCCAAACCATAACCCCAACCCCTAACAATAACCATAACCCAAACCATAACCCCTAACCCCTAACACTAACCCTAACCCAAACCATAACCCCAACCCCTAACAATAACCCTAACCCAAAACCTAACCCAAACCATACCCATAACCCCAACCATAACCATAACCCAAACCATAACCCAAACCATAACCCCTAACCCCTAACAATAACCCTAACCCAAACCATAACCCCAACCCCTAACAATAACCCTAACCTAAACCATAACCCCAACCATAACCATAACCCAAACCATAACCATAACCCAAAACATAACCCCTAACCCCTAACAATAACCCTCAACAAAACCATAACCCCAACCCCTAACAATAACCCTAACCCAAACCATAACCCCAATCATAACCATAACCCAAACCATAACCCCTAATCCCTTACAATAACCCTAGCCCAAACCATAACCCCAACCCCTAACAATAACCCTAACCTAAACCATAACCATAACCCAAACCATAACCCCTAACCCCTAACAAGAACCCTAACCCAACCCATTATCCCATCCATAGCCATAACCCCAACCATAACCATAACCCAAACCATAACCCCCAACCCCTAACAATAACCATAACCCAAACCATAACCCCCAACCCCTAACAATAACCCTAACCCAAACCATAACCCAAACCATAACCCAAACCATAACCCAAACCATAACCCAAACCATAACCCAAACCATAACCCAAACCATAACCCAAACCATAACCCAAACCATAACCCAAACCATAACCCCAACCATAACCCAAACCATAACCATAACCCAAAACATAACCCCTAACCCCTAACAATAACCCTCAACCAAACCATAACCCCAACCCCTAACAATAACCCTAACCCAAACCATAACCCCAATCATAACCATAACCCAAACCATAACCCCTAATCCCTTACAATAACCCTAACCCAAACCATAACCCCAACCCCTAACAATAACCCTAACCTAAACCATAACCCCTAACAAGAACCCTAACCCAAACCATAATCCCATCCATAGCCATAACCCCAACCATAACCATAACCCAAACCATAACCCAAACCATAACCCAAACCATAACCCAAACCATAACCCAAACCATAACCCAAACCATAACCCAAACCATAACCCAAACCATAACCCAAACCATAACCCAAACCATAACCCAAACCATAACCCAAACCATAACCCAAACCATAACCCAAACCATAACCCAAACCATAACCCAAACCATAACCCAAACCATAACCCAAACCATAACCCAAACCATAACCCAAACAATAACCCTAACCCGAACCATAACCCTAACCCAAACCATAACCCTAACCCAAACCATAACCCTAACCCAAACCATAACCAGATTCCCAACCATAACCATAACCCCAACCAAAACCATATTCCCAACCATAGCCATAACTCCAACCATATCCCCAACCATAACCATAACCCTAACCGATAACCCCAACCATAACACCAACCATAACCCCAACCATAACCCAAACCCTAACCCCAACCCCTAACAATAACCCTAACCCTAACCCAAACCATAACCCCTAACCCCTAACAATATCCCTAACCCAAACCATAACCCCTAACAATAACCCTAACCCAAACCATAACCCCAACCCCTAACAATAACCATAACCCCTAACCCCTAACAATAACCCTAACCCAAACCATAACCCCAACCCCTAACAATAACCCTAACCCAAAAACCTAACCCAAACCATAACCATAACCCCAACCATAACCATAACCCAAACCATAACCCCTAACCCCTAACAATAACCCTAACCCAAACCATAACCCCAACCCCTAACAATAACCCTAACCTAAACCATAACCCCAACCATAACCATAACCCAAACCATAACCATAACCCAAAACATAACCCCTAACCCCTAACAATAACCCTCAACAAAACCATAACCCCAACCCCTAACAATAACCCTAACCCAAACCATAACCCCAATCATAACCATAACCCAAACCATAACCCCTAATCCCTTACAATAACCCTAGCCCAAACCATAACCCCAACCCCTAACAATAACCCTAACCTAAACCATAACCATAACCCAAACCATAACCCCTAACCCCTAACAAGAGCCCTAACCCAAACCATAATCCCATCCATAGCCATAACCCCAACCATAACCATAACCCAAACCATAACCCCCAACCCCTAACAATAACCATAACCCAAACCATAACCCCCAACCCCTAACAATAACCCTAACCCTAACCATAACCCAAACCATAACCCAAACCATAACCCAAACCATAACCCAAACCATAACCCAAACCATAACCCAAACCATAACCCAAACCATAACCCAAACCATAACCCAAACCATAACCCAAACCATAACCCAAACCATAACCCAAACCATAACCCAAACCATAACCCAAACCATAACCCAAACCATAACCCAAACCATAACCCAAACCATAACCCAAACCATAACCCAAACCATAACCCAAACCATAACCCAAACCATAACCCAAACCATAACCCAAACCATAACCCAAACCATAACCCAAACCATAACCCAAACCATAACCCAAACCATAACCCAAACCATAACCCAAACCATAACCCAAACCATAACCCAAACCATAACCCAAACCATAACCCAAACCATAACCCAAACCATAACCCAAACCATAACCCAAACCATAACCCCTAACCCCTAACAATAACCCTAACCCAAACCATAACCCCAACGCCTAACAATAACCCTAACCCAAACCATAACCCCAACCCCTAACAACAACCCTAACCTAAACCATAACCCCAAACATTACCATAACCCCTAACCCCTACCAATAACCCTAACCCAAACCATAACCCAAATGCCTAACAATAACCCTAACCCAAACCATAATCCCATCCATAACCATAACCCCAACAATAACCCTAACCCCTAACCCCTAAAAATAACGCTAACCCAAACCTTAACCCCAACCATAACCTTAACCATAACCGCAAACCAAACCATAACCCCTAAACCCTAACAATAACCCTAAACTTAACCATAACCCCAAACATAACCTTAAGCATAACCATAAACCAAACCATAACCCCTAAACCCTAACAATAACCCTAACCCAAACCATAACCCCAACCATAACCATAACCCCTACCAATAACCCTAACCCAAACCATAACCCAAATCCCTAACAATAACCCTAACCCAAACCATAACCCCAACCCCTAACAATAACCCTAACCTAAACCATAACCCCAACCATAACCCCAACCATAACCATAACCATAACCCAAACCATAACCCCTAACCCCTAACAATAACCCTAACCCAAACCCCTAACAAGAACCCTAACCCAAACCATAACCCCAACCATAACCAGATTCCCAACCATAACCATAACCCCAACCAAAACCATATTCCCAACCATAGCCATAACTCCAACCATATCCCCAACCATAACCATAACCCTAACCGATAACCCCAACCATAACACCAACCATAACCCCAACCATAACCCAAACCCTAACCCCAACCCCTAACAATAACCCTAACCCTAACCCAAACCATAACCCCTAACCCCTAACAATATCCCTACCCCAAACCATAACCCCTAACAATAACCCTAACCCAAACCATAACCCCAACCCCTAACAATAACCATAACCCAAACCATAACCCCTAACCCCTAACAATAACCCTAACCCAAACCATAACCCCAACCCCTAACAATAACCCTAACCCAAAACCTAACCCAAACCATACCCATAACCCCAACCATAACCATAACCCAAACCATAACCCAAACCATAACCCAAACCATAACCCAAACCATAACCCAAACCATAACCCAAACCATAACCCAAACCATAACCCAAACCATAACCCAAACCATAACCCAAACCATAACCCAAACCATAACCCAAACCATAACCCCTAACCCCTAACAATAACCCTAACCCAAACCATAACCCCAACCCCTAACAATAACCCTAACCTAAACCATAACCCCAACCATAACCATAACCCAAACCATAACCATAACCCAAAACATAACCCCTAACCCCTAACAGTAACCCTCAACAAAACCATAACCCCAACCCCTAACAATAACCCTAACCCAAACCATAACCCCAATCATAACCATAACCCAAACCATAACCCCCAACCCCTAACAATAACCCTAACCCAAACCATAACCCAAACCATAACCCAAACCATAACCCAAACCATAACCCAAACCATAACCCAAACCATAACCCCAACCATAACCCAAACCATAACCCAAACCATAACCCAAACCATAACCCAAAACATAACCCCTAACCCCTAACAATAACCCTCAACCAAACCATAACCCCAACCCCTAACAATAACCCTAACCCAAACCATAACCCCAATCATAACCATAACCCAAACCATAACCCCTAATCCCTTACAATAACCCTAACCCAAACCATAACCCCAACCCCTAACAATAACCCTAACCTAAACCATAACCCCTAACAAGAACCCTAACCCAAACCATAATCCCATCCATAGCCATAACCCCAACCATAACCATAACCCAAACCATAACCCCCAACCCCTAACAATAACCCTAACCCAAACCATAATCCCATCCAAGCCATAACCCCAACCATAATCCCATCCAAGCCATAACCCCAACCATAACCATAACCCAAACCATAACCCCCAACCCCTAACAATAACCCTAACCCAAACCATAACCCAAACAACCATAACCACGTGCTGCCAGAGGACCTCGGCACGCCCGGTGAATACCTTGTTGAAGACAGGCAGGCCTCGGTTCACCTTGTTGGCCAAAGTGGCAAAGGACCTGTGGGGAGGGGGGAGGGGGGGGAGATGTCGGTTCCAACTTTCCTGGAAAACAGACGGATAGACGGCCTCCTGGCACGCCTACCGGGAATCGTCCTGGTCTTTAGATTTTTCGTCTGACAACAACTCGTCCCACTCTGGATGACAAAATGGGGAAACAAGTGCCATCTATCACATATAAACCGAAAGCCTTTTAATGACCGACTATCTGGTAAACGTCCCAGACAAGACCGGCAGGACGGCCCTCTCGGTTAAAAATGGACTGAGCATCTGCCAATTACCGACTCTAACCTTGCCTTGGCTGGCTCCAAAATGGAAAAAAATAACATCTTGTACATTTAAGTTTCAATTACTCACGTTTCACTGTATTCCACCACCCCATCAAACTGTCCGTATCCTGTGAAGAAGAAAGGAAGGAAGGGCGTAAGTGAGACGAGACGGAAAGAGGCGGCGGCTGAGAGAGAGCGAGAGGGAGTGAGAGAGAGCGAGAGAGAGCGAGAGAGCAAGAGAGCAAGAGAGCAAGAGAGCAAACGAGAGAGAGAGAGAGCGCGGGAGCAAACGAGAGAGAGAGAGCGTGGGAGCAAACGAGAGAGAGAGAGAGCGTGGGAGCAAACGACAGAGAGAGAGAGCGCGAGAGCAAACGAGCGCGAACGAGAGCGAGCGGGCGCGAGAGCGAGCGGGCGCGAGAGCGAGCGGGCGCGAGTGCGAACGGGCGGCGAGAGCGAACGGGCGGGCGCGAGAGCGAATGGGCGGGCGCGAGAGTTATGGTTGAGAGCGAGAACGAGCGCGAGAGCGAACGGGCGGGCGCGAGAGCGAACGGGCGGGCGCGAGAGTTATGGTTGAGAGCGAGAACGAGCGCGAGAACGAGCGCGAGAACGAGTGCGAGAGAAAGAGAGAAAAAGAGAGAGAGAAAGAAGAGGAAGAAGAAGAAGAAGAAGAAGAAGAAGAGGAAGAAGAAGAGGAAGAAGAAGAGGAAGAAGAAGAGGAAGAAGAAGAGGAGGAAGAAGAGGAAGAAGAAGAGGAAGAAGAAGAAGAAGAAGAAGAAGAAGAAGAAGAAGAGGAAGAAGAAGAAGAAGAAGAAGAGGAAGAAGAAGAAGAAGAAGAAGAAGAAGAAGAGGAAGAAGAACAAGAGGAAGACGAACAAGCGGAAGAAGAACAAGAGGAAGAGGAACAAGAAGAAGAGGAACAAGAAGAAGAGGAACAAGAAGAAGAAGAAGAAGAGGAAGAGGAAGAAGAGGGAGGGGAAGAGGGAGGGGAAGAGGAGGGAGAGGGGGGGAAGAGGAGGGAGAGGGGGGAAGAGGAGGGAGAGGGGGGGAAGAGGAGGGAGAGGGGGGGAAGAGGAGGGAGAGGGGGGGAAGAGGAGGGAGAGGGGGGGAGAGGGGGGGAGAGGGGGGGAAGAGGAGGGAGAGGGGGGGAAGAGGAGGGAGAGGGGGGGCAGCGGTCGGGGGGAGGAGAACGGGGGGCGGCCGGGGGGAGAAGAAGACATTGACGTTGTCCGAGATGCTGGCGGAAGCTGATCTGATCCCTCCGGCCGTGGCGATGAGCGAGGCCCCAAAGGTGAAGGGCGTCAGGGCCAGGCCGGCGATGGCCGTCACGCCGGTTACTTTGGCCTTCTGGTGGAAGGTGGCCAGGTGGCCGGCCAGGGCGCGGAGCTTCACCACGTGCTGCCAGAGGACCTCGACGCGCCAGGTGAATACCTTGTTGAAGACAGGCAGGGCTCGGTTCATCTTGTTGGTCAAAGTGGAAAATGACCTGTGGGGAGGGGGGAGATGTCGGTTCCAACTTCCCTGGAAAACAGACGGATAGACGGCCTCCCGGCACGCCTACCGGGAATCGTCCCGGTCTTTAAATTCTTCGTCTGACGACAACTCGTCCCACTCTGGATGAGAAAATGGGGGAAAAAAGTGCCATTTATCACATAGAAACCGAAAGCCTTTTTATGACCGACTGTGTGTGTGGTGGGGGGTGGGGGGTTACCTCTTTTGGGGCGCCACATTACTGGACAATATTGCAGGGTTTTTGGGTCGGAAAAAAATAATTGCAGGGTGCACTTTTTCCAAACGGCCACAAGATGGCAGCAGGAGATCATATTACTGGGAAGTAATTTTCAAATCAAAGCGTATGGGAGGCATTTTGGTTTTCAAGACCAATTGCGGGTTATGTCATTAATCTTGCCTACGAATAAACTAGTTTCAGGGTTAGGGTTATAGTCAATTAAAAGTCAGGGTTATAGTCAATTAAAAGTCAAATCAATTAGAAGAAACTTACATAAGACGACATCTTGAGACAACTTGCGTTGGCGCCCAAAAGAACCTGTAAAGTGGTATGGATTGAGAACGTGTTGCTGCAGTACTTTTTACTTTGAAAAAAATACAAGGCACAACAATATATATTATCATTTAAAATTGACAATATATAGTGGTAGCTCGACAAGAAAGAGAAAGATAGAGAGAGGAGAAGGAGAGGAGGGAGAGAGAGAGAGAGAGAGAGGAGAAGAAGAGGAGGGAGAGACAGAGAGAGGAGAAGAAGAGGAGGGAGAGACAGAGAGAGGAGAAGAAGAGGAGGGAGAGAGAGAAGAAGAGGAGGGAGAGAGAGAGGCGGCGGTCGGGGGGAGAGAGAGAGAAAAAAAAGAGAAATAAAGAGAAAAAGAGAGAAAGAGAAAAAAAGAGAAAGAGAAAATAAGAGAACCAAACCATAACCCCTAACCCCTAACAATAACCCTAACCCAAACCATAACCCCAACCCCTGACAATAACCCTAACCTAAACCATAACCCCAACCATAACCATAACCCAAACCATAATCATAACCCAAAACATAACCCCTAACCCCTAACAATAACCCTCAACCAAACCATAACCCCAACCCTAACCCAAACCATAACCCCAATCATAACCATAACCCAAACCATAACCCCTAATCCCTTACAATAACCCTAACCCAAACCATAACCCCAACCCCTAACAATAACCCTAACCTAAACCATAACCCCTAACAAGAACCCTAACCCAAACCATAATCCCATCCATAGCCATAACCCCAACCATTACCATAACCCAAACCATAACCCCCAACCCCTAAATATAACCCTAACCCAAACCATAACCCAAACCATAACCTAAACCATAACCCAAACCATAACCCAAACCATAACCCAAACCATAACCCAAACCATAACCCAAACCATAACCCAAACCATAACCCAAACCATAACCCAAACCATAACCCAAACCATAACCCAAACCATAACCCAAACCATAACCCAAACCATAACCCAAACCATAACCCAAACCATAACCCAAACCATAACCCAAACCATAACCCAAACCATAACCCAAACCATAACCCCTAACCCCTAACAATAACCCTAACCCAAACCATAACCCCAACGCCTAACAATAACCCTAACCCAAACCATAACCCCAACCCCTAACAACAACCCTAACCTAAACCATAACCCCAAACATTACCATAACCCCTAACCCCTACCAATAACCCTAACCCAAACCATAACCCAAATGCCTAACAATAACCCTAACCCAAACCATAACCCCAACCCCTAACAACAACCCTAACCTAAACCATAACCCCAAACATTACCATAACCCCTAACCCCTACCAATAACCCTAACCCAAACCATAACCCAAATGCCTAACAATAACCCTAACCCAAACCATAATCCCATCCATAACCATAACCCCAACAATAACCCTAACCCCTAACCCCTAAAAATAACGCTAACCCAAACCTTAACCCCAACCATAACCTTAACCATAACCGCAAACCAAACCATAACCCCTAAACCCTAACAATAACCCTAAACTTAACCATAACCCCAAACATAACCTTAAGCATAACCATAAACCAAACCATAACCCCTAAACCCTAACAATAACCCTAACCCAAACCATAACCCCAACCATAACCATAACCCCTACCAATAACCCTAACCCAAACCATAACCCAAATCCCTAACAATAACCCTAACCCAAACCATAACCCCAACCCCTAACAATAACCCTAACCTAAACCATAACCCAAACCATAACCCCAACCCCTAACAATAACCCTAACCTAAACCATAACCGCAACCATAACCATAACCATAACCCAAACCATAACCCCTAACCCCTAACAATAACCCTAACCCAAACCCCTAACAAGAACCCTAACCCAAACCATAACCCCAACCATAACCAGATTCCCAACCATAACCATAACCCCAACCAAAACCATATTCCCAACCATAGCCATAACTCCAACCATATCCCCAACCATAACCATAACCCTAACCGATAACCCCAACCATAACACCAACCATAACCCCAACCATAACCCAAACCCTAACCCCAACCCCTAACAATAACCCTAACCCTAACCCTAACCCAAACCATAACCCCTAACATGATCCCTACCCCAAACCATAACCCCTAACAATAACCCTAACCCAAACCATAACCCCAAACCCTAACAATAACCATAACCCAAACCATAACCCCTAACCCCTAACACTAACCCTAACCCAAACCATAACCCCAACCCCTAACAATAACCCTAACCCAAAACCTAACCCAAACCATACCCATAACCCCAACCATAACCATAACCCAAACCATAACCCAAACCATAACCCCTAACCCCTAACAATAACCCTAACCCAAACCATAACCCCAACCCCTAACAATAACCCTAACCTAAACCATAACCCCAACCATAACCATAACCCAAACCATAACCATAACCCAAAACATAACCCCTAACCCCTAACAATAACCCTCAACAAAACCATAACCCCAACCCCTAACAATAACCCTAACCCAAACCATAACCCCAATCATAACCATAACCCAAACCATAACCCCTAATCCCTTACAATAACCCTAGCCCAAACCATAACCCCAACCCCTAACAATAACCCTAACCTAAACCATAACCATAACCCAAACCATAACCCCTAACCCCTAACAAGAACCCTAACCCAAACCATTATCCCATCCATAGCCATAACCCCAACCATAACCATAACCCAAACCATAACCCCCAACCCCTAACAATAACCATAACCCAAACCATAACCCCCAACCCCTAACAATAACCCTAACCCAAACCATAACCCAAACCATAACCCAAACCATAACCCAAACCATAACCCAAACCATAACCCAAACCATAACCCAAACCATAACCCAAACCATAACCCAAACCATAACCCAAAGCATAACCCAAACCATAACCCAAACCATAACCCCAACCATAACCCAAACCATAACCATAACCCAAAACATAACCCCTAACCCCTAACAATAACCCTCAACCAAACCATAACCCCAACCCCTAACAATAACCCTAACCCAAACCATAACCCCAATCATAACCATAACCCAAACCATAACCCCTAATCCCTTACAATAACCCTAACCCAAACCATAACCCCAACCCCTAACAATAACCCTAACCTAAACCATAACCCCTAACAAGAACCCTAACCCAAACCATAATCCCATCCATAGCCATAACCCCAACCATAACCATAACCCAAACCATAACCCAAACCATAACCCAAACCATAACCCAAACCATAACCCAAACCATAACCCAAACCATAACCCAAACCATAACCCAAACCATAACCCAAACCATAACCCAAACCATAACCCAAACCATAACCCAAACCATAACCCAAACCATAACCCAAACCATAACCCAAACCATAACCCAAACCATAACCCAAACCATAACCCAAACAATAACCCAAACAATAACCCTAACCCAAACCATAACCCTAACCCAAACCATAACCCTAACCCAAACCATAACCCTAACCCAAACCATAACCAGATTCCCAACCATAACCATAACCCCAACCAAAACCATATTCCCAACCATAGCCATAACTCCAACCATATCCCCAACCATAACCATAACCCTAACCGATAACCCCAACCATAACACCAACCATAACCCCAACCATAACCCAAACCCTAACCCCAACCCCTAACAATAACCCTAACCCTAACCCAAACCATAACCCCTAACCCCTAACAATATCCCTAACCCAAACCATAACCCCTAACAAAAACCCTAACCCAAACCATAACCCCAACCCCTAACAATAACCATAACCCCTAACCCCTAACAATAACCCTAACCCAAACCATAACCCCAACCCCTAACAATAACCCTAACCCAAAAACCTAACCCAAACCATAACCATAACCCCAACCATAACCATAACCCAAACCATAACCCCTAACCCCTAACAATAACCCTAACCCAAACCATAACCCCAACCCCTAACAATAACCCTAACCTAAACCATAACCCCAACCATAACCATAACCCAAACCATAACCATAACCCAAAACATAACCCCTAACCCCTAACAATAACCCTCAACAAAACCATAACCCCAACCCCTAACAATAACCCTAACCCAAACCATAACCCCAATCATAACCATAACCCAAACCATAACCCCTAATCCCTTACAATAACCCTAGCCCAAACCATAACCCCAACCCCTAACAATAACCCTAACCTAAACCATAACCATAACCCAAACCATAACCCCTAACCCCTAACAAGAACCCTAACCCAAACCATAATCCCATCCATAGCCATAACCCCAACCATAACCATAACCCAAACCATAACCCCCAACCCCTAACAATAACCATAACCCAAACCATAACCCCCAACCCCTAACAATAACCCTAACCCTAACCATAACCCAAACCATAACCCAAACCATAACCCAAACCATAACCCAAACCATAACCCAAACCATAACCCAAACCATAACCCAAACCATAACCCAAACCATAACCCAAACCATAACCCAAACCATAACCCAAACCATAACCCAAACCATAACCCAAACCATAACCCAAACCATAACCCAAACCTTAACCCAAACCATAACCCTAACCATAACCCAAACCATAACCCAAACCATAACCCAAACCATAACCCAAACCATAACCCAAACCATAACCCAAACCATAACCCAAACCATAACCCAAACCATAACCCAAACCATAACCCAAACCATAACCCAAACCATAACCCAAACCATAACCCCTAACCCCTAACAATAACCCTAACCCAAACCATAACCCCAACGCCTAACAATAACCCTAACCCAAACCATAACCCCAACCCCTAACAACAACCCTAACCTAAACCATAACCCCAAACATTACCATAACCCCTAACCCCTACCAATAACCCTAACCCAAACCATAACCCAAATGCCTAACAATAACCCTAACCCAAACCATAATCCCATCCATAACCATAACCCCAACAATAACCCTAACCCCTAACCCCTAAAAATAACGCTAACCCAAACCTTAACCCCAACCATAACCTTAACCATAACCGCAAACCAAACCATAACCCCTAAACCCTAACAATAACCCTAAACTTAACCATAACCCCAAACATAACCTTAAGCATAACCATAAACCAAACCATAACCCCTAAACCCTAACAATAACCCTAACCCAAACCATAACCCCAACCATAACCATAACCCCTACCAATAACCCTAACCCAAACCATAACCCAAATCCCTAACAATAACCCTAACCCAAACCATAACCCCAACCCCTAACAATAACCCTAACCTAAACCATAACCCAAACCATAACCCCAACCCCTAACAATAACCCTAACCTAAACCATAACCCCAACCATAACCCCAACCATAACCATAACCCAAACCATAACCCCTAACCCCTAACAATAACCCTAACCCAAACCCCTAACAAGAACCCTAACCCAAACCATAACCCCAACCATAACCAGATTCCCAACCATAACCATAACCCCAACCAAAACCATATTCCCAACCATAGCCATAACTCCAACCATATCCCCAACCATAACCATAACCCTAACCGATAACCCCAACCATAACACCAACCATAACCCCAACCATAACCCAAACCCTAACCCCAACCCCTAACAATAACCCTAACCCTAACCCTAACCCAAACCATAACCCCTAACATGATCCCTACCCCAAACCATAACCCCTAACAATAACCCTAACCCAAACCATAACCCCAACCCCTAACAATAACCATAACCCAAACCATAACCCCTAACCCCTAACACTAACCCTAACCCAAACCATAACCCCAACCCCTAACAATAACCCTAACCCAAAACCTAACCCAAACCATACCCATAACCCCAACCATAACCATAACCCAAACCATAACCCAAACCATAACCCCTAACCCCTAACAATAACCCTAACCCAAACCATAACCCCAACCCCTAACAATAACCCTAACCTAAACCATAACCCCAACCATAACCATAACCCAAACCATAACCATAACCCAAAACATAACCCCTAACCCCTAACAATAACCCTCAACAAAACCATAACCCCAACCCCTAACAATAACCCTAACCCAAACCATAACCCCAATCATAACCATAACCCAAACCATAACCCCTAATCCCTTACAATAACCCTAGCCCAAACCATAACCCCAACCCCTAACAATAACCCTAACCTAAACCATAACCATAACCCAAACCATAACCCCTAACCCCTAACAAGAACCCTAACCCAACCCATTATCCCATCCATAGCCATAACCCCAACCATAACCATAACCCAAACCATAACCCCCAACCCCTAACAATAACCATAACCCAAACCATAACCCCCAACCCCTAACAATAACCCTAACCCAAACCATAACCCAAACCATAACCCAAACCATAACCCAAACCATAACCCAAACCATAACCCAAACCATAACCCAAACCATAACCCAAACCATAACCCAAACCATAACCCAAACCATAACCCCAACCATAACCCAAACCATAACCATAACCCAAAACATTACCCCTAACCCCTAACAATAACCCTCAACCAAACCATAACCCCAACCCCTAACAATAACCCTAACCCAAACCATAACCCCAATCATAACCATAACCCAAACCATAACCCCAACCATAACCCCAACCATAACCATAACCCAAACCATAACCCCTAACCCCTAACAATAACCCTAACCCAAACCCCTAACAAGAACCCTAACCCAAACCATAACCCCAACCATAACCAGATTCCCAACCATAACCATAACCCCAACCAAAACCATATTCCCAACCATAGCCATAACTCCAACCATATCCCCAACCATAACCATAACCCTAACCGATAACCCCAACCATAACACCAACCATAACCCCAACCATAACCCAAACCCTAACCCCAACCCCTAACAATAACCCTAACCCTAACCCTAACCCAAACCATAACCCCTAACATGATCCCTACCCCAAACCATAACCCCTAACAATAACCCTAACCCAAACCATAACCCCAACCCCTAACAATAACCATAACCCAAACCATAACCCCTAACCCCTAACACTAACCCTAACCCAAACCATAACCCCAACCCCTAACAATAACCCTAACCCAAAACCTAACCCAAACCATACCCATAACCCCAACCATAACCATAACCCAAACCATAACCCAAACCATAACCCCTAACCCCTAACAATAACCCTAACCCAAACCATAACCCCAACCCCTAACAATAACCCTAACCTAAACCATAACCCCAACCATAACCATAACCCAAACCATAACCATAACCCAAAACATAACCCCTAACCCCTAACAATAACCCTCAACAAAACCATAACCCCAACCCCTAACAATAACCCTAACCCAAACCATAACCCCAATCATAACCATAACCCAAACCATAACCCCTAATCCCTTACAATAACCCTAGCCCAAACCATAACCCCAACCCCTAACAATAACCCTAACCTAAACCATAACCATAACCCAAACCATAACCCCTAACCCCTAACAAGAACCCTAACCCAAACCATTATCCCATCCATAGCCATAACCCCAACCATAACCATAACCCAAACCATAACCCCCAACCCCTAACAATAACCATAACCCAAACCATAACCCCCAACCCCTAACAATAACCCTAACCCAAACCATAACCCAAACCATAACCCAAACCATAACCCAAACCATAACCCAAACCATAACCCAAACCATAACCCAAACCATAACCCAAACCATAACCCAAACCATAACCCAAACCATAACCCAAACCATAACCCAAACCATAACCCAAACCATAACCCAAACCATAACCCCAACCATAACCCAAACCATAACCATAACCCAAAACATAACCCCTAACCCCTAACAATAACCCTCAACCAAACCATAACCCCAACCCCTAACAATAACCCTAACCCAAACCATAACCCCAATCATAACCATAACCCAAACCATAACCCCTAATCCCTTACAATAACCCTAACCCAAACCATAACCCCAACCCCTAACAATAACCCTAACCTAAACCATAACCCCTAACAAGAACCCTAACCCAAACCATAATCCCATCCATAGCCATAACCCCAACCATAACCATAACCCAAACCATAACCCAAACCATAACCCAAACCATAACCCAAACCATAACCCAAACCATAACCCAAACCATAACCCAAACCATAACCCAAACCATAACCCAAACCATAACCCAAACCATAACCCAAACCATAACCCAAACCATAACCCAAACCATAACCCAAACCATAACCCAAACCATAACCCAAACCATAACCCAAACCATAACCCAAACCATAACCCAAACAATAACCCAAACAATAACCCTAACCCAAACCATAACCCTAACCCAAACCATAACCCTAACCCAAACCATAACCCTAACCCAAACCATAACCAGATTCCCAACCATAACCATAACCCCAACCAAAACCATATTCCCAACCATAGCCATAACTCCAACCATATCCCCAACCATAACCATAACCCTAACCGATAACCCCAACCATAACACCAACCATAACCCCAACCATAACCCAAACCCTAACCCCAACCCCTAACAATAACCCTAACCCTAACCCAAACCATAACCCCTAACCCCTAACAATATCCCTAACCCAAACCATAACCCCTAACAAAAACCCTAACCCAAACCATAACCCCAACCCCTAACAATAACCATAACCCCTAACCCCTAACAATAACCCTAACCCAAACCATAACCCCAACCCCTAACAATAACCCTAACCCAAAAACCTAACCCAAACCATAACCATAACCCCAACCATAACCATAACCCAAACCATAACCCCTAACCCCTAACAATAACCCTAACCCAAACCATAACCCCAACCCCTAACAATAACCCTAACCTAAACCATAACCCCAACCATAACCATAACCCAAACCATAACCATAACCCAAAACATAACCCCTAACCCCTAACAATAACCCTAAACAAAACCATAACCCCAACCCCTAACAATAACCCTAACCCAAACCATAACCCCAATCATAACCATAACCCAAACCATAACCCCTAATCCCTTACAATAACCCTAGCCCAAACCATAACCCCAACCCCTAACAATAACCCTAACCTAAACCATAACCATAACCCAAACCATAACCCCTAACCCCTAACAAGAACCCTAACCCAAACCATAATCCCATCCATAGCCATAACCCCAACCATAACCATAACCCAAACCATAACCCCCAACCCCTAACAATAACCATAACCCAAACCATAACCCCCAACCCCTAACAATAACCCTAACCCTAACCATAACCCAAACCATAACCCAAACCATAACCCAAACCATAACCCAAACCATAACCCAAACCATAACCCAAACCATAACCCAAACCATAACCCAAACCATAACCCAAACCATAACCCAAACCATAACCCAAACCATAACCCAAACCATAACCCAAACCATAACCCAAACCATAACCCAAACCTTAACCCAAACCATAACCCTAACCATAACCCAAACCATAACCCAAACCATAACCCAAACCATAACCCAAACCATAACCCAAACCATAACCCAAACCATAACCCAAACCATAACCCAAACCATAACCCAAACCATAACCCAAACCATAACCCAAACCATAACCCAAACCATAACCCCTAACCCCTAACAATAACCCTAACCCAAACCATAACCCCAACGCCTAACAATAACCCTAACCCAAACCATAACCCCAACCCCTAACAACAACCCTAACCTAAACCATAACCCCAAACATTACCATAACCCCTAACCCCTACCAATAACCCTAACCCAAACCATAACCCAAATGCCTAACAATAACCCTAACCCAAACCATAATCCCATCCATAACCATAACCCCAACAATAACCCTAACCCCTAACCCCTAAAAATAACGCTAACCCAAACCTTAACCCCAACCATAACCTTAACCATAACCGCAAACCAAACCATAACCCCTAAACCCTAACAATAACCCTAAACTTAACCATAACCCCAAACATAACCTTAAGCATAACCATAAACCAAACCATAACCCCTAAACCCTAACAATAACCCTAACCCAAACCATAACCCCAACCATAACCATAACCCCTACCAATAACCCTAACCCAAACCATAACCCAAATCCCTAACAATAACCCTAACCCAAACCATAACCCCAACCCCTAACAATAACCCTAACCTAAACCATAACCCAAACCATAACCCCAACCCCTAACAATAACCCTAACCTAAACCATAACCCCAACCATAACCCCAACCATAACCATAACCATAACCCAAACCATAACCCCTAACCCCTAACAATAACCCTAACCCAAACCCCTAACAAGAACCCTAACCCAAACCATAACCCCAACCATAACCAGATTCCCAACCATAACCATAACCCCAACCAAAACCATATTCCCAACCATAGCCATAACTCCAACCATATCCCCAACCATAACCATAACCCTAACCGATAACCCCAACCATAACACCAACCATAACCCCAACCATAACCCAAACCCTAACCCCAACCCCTAACAATAACCCTAACCCTAACCCTAACCCAAACCATAACCCCTAACATGATCCCTACCCCAAACCATAACCCCTAACAATAACCCTAACCCAAACCATAACCCCAACCCCTAACAATAACCATAACCCAAACCATAACCCCTAACCCCTAACACTAACCCTAACCCAAACCATAACCCCAACCCCTAACAATAACCCTAACCCAAAACCTAACCCAAACCATACCCATAACCCCAACCATAACCATAACCCAAACCATAACCCAAACCATAACCCCTAACCCCTAACAATAACCCTAACCCAAACCATAACCCCAACCCCTAACAATAACCCTAACCTAAACCATAACCCCAACCATAACCATAACCCAAACCATAACCATAACCCAAAACATAACCCCTAACCCCTAACAATAACCCTCAACAAAACCATAACCCCAACCCCTAACAATAACCCTAACCCAAACCATAACCCCAATCATAACCATAACCCAAACCATAACCCCTAATCCCTTACAATAACCCTAGCCCAAACCATAACCCCAACCCCTAACAATAACCCTAACCTAAACCATAACCATAACCCAAACCATAACCCCTAACCCCTAACAAGAACCCTAACCCAACCCATTATCCCATCCATAGCCATAACCCCAACCATAACCATAACCCAAACCATAACCCCCAACCCCTAACAATAACCATAACCCAAACCATAACCCCCAACCCCTAACAATAACCCTAACCCAAACCATAACCCAAACCATAACCCAAACCATAACCCAAACCATAACCCAAACCATAACCCAAACCATAACCCAAACCATAACCCAAACCATAACCCAAACCATAACCCAAACCATAACCCAAACCATAACCCCAACCATAACCCAAACCATAACCATAACCCAAAACATAACCCCTAACCCCTAACAATAACCCTCAACCAAACCATAACCCCAACCCCTAACAATAACCCTAACCCAAACCATAACCCCAATCATAACCATAACCCAAACCATAACCCCTAATCCCTTACAATAACCCTAACCCAAACCATAACCCCAACCCCTAACAATAACCCTAACCTAAACCATAACCCCTAACAAGAACCCTAACCCAAACCATAATCCCATCCATAGCCATAACCCCAACCATAACCATAACCCAAACCATAACCCAAACCATAACCCAAACCATAACCCAAACCATAACCCAAACCATAACCCAAACCATAACCCAAACCATAACCCAAACCATAACCCAAACCATAACCCAAACCATAACCCAAACCATAACCCAAACCATAACCCAAACCATAACCCAAACCATAACCCAAACCATAACCCAAACCATAACCCAAACCATAACCCAAACCATAACCCAAACAATAACCCTAACCCGAACCATAACCCTAACCCAAACCATAACCCTAACCCAAACCATAACCCTAACCCAAACCATAACCAGATTCCCAACCATAACCATAACCCCAACCAAAACCATATTCCCAACCATAGCCATAACTCCAACCATATCCCCAACCATAACCATAACCCTAACCGATAACCCCAACCATAACACCAACCATAACCCCAACCATAACCCAAACCCTAACCCCAACCCCTAACAATAACCCTAACCCTAACCCAAACCATAACCCCTAACCCCTAACAATATCCCTAACCCAAACCATAACCCCTAACAATAACCCTAACCCAAACCATAACCCCAACCCCTAACAATAACCATAACCCCTAACCCCTAACAATAACCCTAACCCAAACCATAACCCCAACCCCTAACAATAACCCTAACCCAAAAACCTAACCCAAACCATAACCATAACCCCAACCATAACCATAACCCAAACCATAACCCCTAACCCCTAACAATAACCCTAACCCAAACCATAACCCCAACCCCTAACAATAACCCTAACCTAAACCATAACCCCAACCATAACCATAACCCAAACCATAACCATAACCCAAAACATAACCCCTAACCCCTAACAATAACCCTCAACAAAACCATAACCCCAACCCCTAACAATAACCCTAACCCAAACCATAACCCCAATCATAACCATAACCCAAACCATAACCCCTAATCCCTTACAATAACCCTAGCCCAAACCATAACCCCAACCCCTAACAATAACCCTAACCTAAACCATAACCATAACCCAAACCATAACCCCTAACCCCTAACAAGAGCCCTAACCCAAACCATAATCCCATCCATAGCCATAACCCCAACCATAACCATAACCCAAACCATAACCCCCAACCCCTAACAATAACCATAACCCAAACCATAACCCCCAACCCCTAACAATAACCCTAACCCTAACCATAACCCAAACCATAACCCAAACCATAACCCAAACCATAACCCAAACCATAACCCAAACCATAACCCAAACCATAACCCAAACCATAACCCAAACCATAACCCAAACCATAACCCAAACCATAACCCAAACCATAACCCAAACCATAACCCAAACCATAACCCAAACCATAACCCAAACCATAACCCAAACCATAACCCAAACCATAACCCAAACCATAACCCAAACCATAACCCAAACCATAACCCAAACCATAACCCAAACCATAACCCAAACCATAACCCAAACCATAACCCAAACCATAACCCAAACCATAACCCAAACCATAACCCAAACCATAACCCAAACCATAACCCAAACCATAACCCAAACCATAACCCAAACCATAACCCAAACCATAACCCAAACCATAACCCCTAACCCCTAACAATAACCCTAACCCAAACCATAACCCCAACGCCTAACAATAACCCTAACCCAAACCATAACCCCAACCCCTAACAACAACCCTAACCTAAACCATAACCCCAAACATTACCATAACCCCTAACCCCTACCAATAACCCTAACCCAAACCATAACCCAAATGCCTAACAATAACCCTAACCCAAACCATAATCCCATCCATAACCATAACCCCAACAATAACCCTAACCCCTAACCCCTAAAAATAACGCTAACCCAAACCTTAACCCCAACCATAACCTTAACCATAACCGCAAACCAAACCATAACCCCTAAACCCTAACAATAACCCTAAACTTAACCATAACCCCAAACATAACCTTAAGCATAACCATAAACCAAACCATAACCCCTAAACCCTAACAATAACCCTAACCCAAACCATAACCCCAACCATAACCATAACCCCTACCAATAACCCTAACCCAAACCATAACCCAAATCCCTAACAATAACCCTAACCCAAACCATAACCCCAACCCCTAACAATAACCCTAACCTAAACCATAACCCCAACCATAACCCCAACCATAACCATAACCATAACCCAAACCATAACCCCTAACCCCTAACAATAACCCTAACCCAAACCCCTAACAAGAACCCTAACCCAAACCATAACCCCAACCATAACCAGATTCCCAACCATAACCATAACCCCAACCAAAACCATATTCCCAACCATAGCCATAACTCCAACCATATCCCCAACCATAACCATAACCCTAACCGATAACCCCAACCATAACACCAACCATAACCCCAACCATAACCCAAACCCTAACCCCAACCCCTAACAATAACCCTAACCCTAACCCAAACCATAACCCCTAACCCCTAACAATATCCCTACCCCAAACCATAACCCCTAACAATAACCCTAACCCAAACCATAACCCCAACCCCTAACAATAACCATAACCCAAACCATAACCCCTAACCCCTAACAATAACCCTAACCCAAACCATAACCCCAACCCCTAACAATAACCCTAACCCAAAACCTAACCCAAACCATACCCATAACCCCAACCATAACCATAACCCAAACCATAACCCAAACCATAACCCAAACCATAACCCAAACCATAACCCAAACCATAACCCAAACCATAACCCAAACCATAACCCAAACCATAACCCAAACCATAACCCAAACCATAACCCAAACCATAACCCAAACCATAACCCCTAACCCCTAACAATAACCCTAACCCAAACCATAACCCCAACCCCTAACAATAACCCTAACCTAAACCATAACCCCAACCATAACCATAACCCAAACCATAACCATAACCCAAAACATAACCCCTAACCCCTAACAGTAACCCTCAACAAAACCATAACCCCAACCCCTAACAATAACCCTAACCCAAACCATAACCCCAATCATAACCATAACCCAAACCATAACCCCCAACCCCTAACAATAACCCTAACCCAAACCATAACCCAAACCATAACCCAAACCATAACCCAAACCATAACCCAAACCATAACCCAAACCATAACCCCAACCATAACCCAAACCATAACCCAAACCATAACCCAAACCATAACCCAAAACATAACCCCTAACCCCTAACAATAACCCTCAACCAAACCATAACCCCAACCCCTAACAATAACCCTAACCCAAACCATAACCCCAATCATAACCATAACCCAAACCATAACCCCTAATCCCTTACAATAACCCTAACCCAAACCATAACCCCAACCCCTAACAATAACCCTAACCTAAACCATAACCCCTAACAAGAACCCTAACCCAAACCATAATCCCATCCATAGCCATAACCCCAACCATAACCATAACCCAAACCATAACCCCCAACCCCTAACAATAACCCTAACCCAAACCATAATCCCATCCAAGCCATAACCCCAACCATAACCATAACCCAAACCATAACCCCCAACCCCTAACAATAACCCTAACCCAAACCATAACCCAAACAACCATAACCACGTGCTGCCAGAGGACCTCGGCACGCCCGGTGAATACCTTGTTGAAGACAGGCAGGCCTCGGTTCACCTTGTTGGCCAAAGTGGCAAAGGACCTGTGGGGAGGGGGGAGGGGGGGGAGATGTCGGTTCCAACTTTCCTGGAAAACAGACGGATAGACGGCCTCCTGGCACGCCTACCGGGAATCGTCCTGGTCTTTAGATTTTTCGTCTGACAACAACTCGTCCCACTCTGGATGACAAAATGGGGAAACAAGTGCCATCTATCACATATAAACCGAAAGCCTTTTAATGACCGACTATCTGGTAAACGTCCCAGACAAGACCGGCAGGACGGCCCTCTCGGTTAAAAATGGACTGAGCATCTGCCAATTACCGACTCTAACCTTGCCTTGGCTGGCTCCAAAATGGAAAAAAATAACATCTTGTACATTTAAGTTTCAATTACTCACGTTTCACTGTATTCCACCACCCCATCAAACTGTCCGTATCCTGTGAAGAAGAAAGGAAGGAAGGGCGTAAGTGAGACGAGACGGAAAGAGGCGGCGGCTGAGAGAGAGCGAGAGGGAGTGAGAGAGAGCGAGAGAGAGCGAGAGAGCAAGAGAGCAAGAGAGCAAGAGAGCAAACGAGAGAGAGAGAGAGCGCGGGAGCAAACGAGAGAGAGAGAGCGTGGGAGCAAACGAGAGAGAGAGAGAGCGTGGGAGCAAACGACAGAGAGAGAGAGCGCGAGAGCAAACGAGCGCGAACGAGAGCGAGCGGGCGCGAGAGCGAGCGGGCGCGAGAGCGAGCGGGCGCGAGTGCGAACGGGCGGCGAGAGCGAACGGGCGGGCGCGAGAGCGAATGGGCGGGCGCGAGAGTTATGGTTGAGAGCGAGAACGAGCGCGAGAGCGAACGGGCGGGCGCGAGAGCGAACGGGCGGGCGCGAGAGTTATGGTTGAGAGCGAGAACGAGCGCGAGAACGAGCGCGAGAACGAGTGCGAGAGAAAGAGAGAAAAAGAGAGAGAGAAAGAAGAGGAAGAAGAAGAAGAAGAAGAAGAAGAAGAGGAAGAAGAAGAGGAAGAAGAAGAGGAAGAAGAAGAGGAAGAAGAAGAGGAGGAAGAAGAGGAAGAAGAAGAGGAAGAAGAAGAAGAAGAAGAAGAAGAAGAAGAGGAAGAAGAAGAAGAAGAAGAAGAGGAAGAAGAAGAAGAAGAAGAAGAAGAAGAAGAAGAGGAAGAAGAACAAGAGGAAGACGAACAAGCGGAAGAAGAACAAGAGGAAGAGGAACAAGAAGAAGAGGAACAAGAAGAAGAGGAACAAGAAGAAGAAGAAGAAGAGGAAGAGGAAGAAGAGGGAGGGGAAGAGGGAGGGGAAGAGGAGGGAGAGGGGGGGAAGAGGAGGGAGAGGGGGGAAGAGGAGGGAGAGGGGGGGAAGAGGAGGGAGAGGGGGGGAAGAGGAGGGAGAGGGGGGGAAGAGGAGGGAGAGGGGGGGAGAGGGGGGGAGAGGGGGGGAAGAGGAGGGAGAGGGGGGGAAGAGGAGGGAGAGGGGGGGCAGCGGTCGGGGGGAGGAGAACGGGGGGCGGCCGGGGGGAGAAGAAGACATTGACGTTGTCCGAGATGCTGGCGGAAGCTGATCTGATCCCTCCGGCCGTGGCGATGAGCGAGGCCCCAAAGGTGAAGGGCGTCAGGGCCAGGCCGGCGATGGCCGTCACGCCGGTTACTTTGGCCTTCTGGTGGAAGGTGGCCAGGTGGCCGGCCAGGGCGCGGAGCTTCACCACGTGCTGCCAGAGGACCTCGACGCGCCAGGTGAATACCTTGTTGAAGACAGGCAGGGCTCGGTTCATCTTGTTGGTCAAAGTGGAAAATGACCTGTGGGGAGGGGGGAGATGTCGGTTCCAACTTCCCTGGAAAACAGACGGATAGACGGCCTCCCGGCACGCCTACCGGGAATCGTCCCGGTCTTTAAATTCTTCGTCTGACGACAACTCGTCCCACTCTGGATGAGAAAATGGGGGAAAAAAGTGCCATTTATCACATAGAAACCGAAAGCCTTTTTATGACCGACTGTGTGTGTGGTGGGGGGTGGGGGGTTACCTCTTTTGGGGCGCCACATTACTGGACAATATTGCAGGGTTTTTGGGTCGGAAAAAAATAATTGCAGGGTGCACTTTTTCCAAACGGCCACAAGATGGCAGCAGGAGATCATATTACTGGGAAGTAATTTTCAAATCAAAGCGTATGGGAGGCATTTTGGTTTTCAAGACCAATTGCGGGTTATGTCATTAATCTTGCCTACGAATAAACTAGTTTCAGGGTTAGGGTTATAGTCAATTAAAAGTCAGGGTTATAGTCAATTAAAAGTCAAATCAATTAGAAGAAACTTACATAAGACGACATCTTGAGACAACTTGCGTTGGCGCCCAAAAGAACCTGTAAAGTGGTATGGATTGAGAACGTGTTGCTGCAGTACTTTTTACTTTGAAAAAAATACAAGGCACAACAATATATATTATCATTTAAAATTGACAATATATAGTGGTAGCTCGACAAGAAAGAGAAAGATAGAGAGAGGAGAAGGAGAGGAGGGAGAGAGAGAGAGAGAGAGAGGAGAAGAAGAGGAGGGAGAGACAGAGAGAGGAGAAGAAGAGGAGGGAGAGACAGAGAGAGGAGAAGAAGAGGAGGGAGAGAGAGAAGAAGAGGAGGGAGAGAGAGAGGCGGCGGTCGGGGGGAGAGAGAGAGAAAAAAAAGAGAAATAAAGAGAAAAAGAGAGAAAGAGAAAAAAAGAGAAAGAGAAAATAAGAGAACCAAACCATAACCCCTAACCCCTAACAATAACCCTAACCCAAACCATAACCCCAACCCCTGACAATAACCCTAACCTAAACCATAACCCCAACCATAACCATAACCCAAACCATAATCATAACCCAAAACATAACCCCTAACCCCTAACAATAACCCTCAACCAAACCATAACCCCAACCCTAACCCAAACCATAACCCCAATCATAACCATAACCCAAACCATAACCCCTAATCCCTTACAATAACCCTAACCCAAACCATAACCCCAACCCCTAACAATAACCCTAACCTAAACCATAACCCCTAACAAGAACCCTAACCCAAACCATAATCCCATCCATAGCCATAACCCCAACCATTACCATAACCCAAACCATAACCCCCAACCCCTAAATATAACCCTAACCCAAACCATAACCCAAACCATAACCTAAACCATAACCCAAACCATAACCCAAACCATAACCCAAACCATAACCCAAACCATAACCCAAACCATAACCCAAACCATAACCCAAACCATAACCCAAACCATAACCCAAACCATAACCCAAACCATAACCCAAACCATAACCCAAACCATAACCCAAACCATAACCCAAACCATAACCCAAACCATAACCCAAACCATAACCCAAACCATAACCCAAACCATAACCCCTAACCCCTAACAATAACCCTAACCCAAACCATAACCCCAACGCCTAACAATAACCCTAACCCAAACCATAACCCCAACCCCTAACAACAACCCTAACCTAAACCATAACCCCAAACATTACCATAACCCCTAACCCCTACCAATAACCCTAACCCAAACCATAACCCAAATGCCTAACAATAACCCTAACCCAAACCATAACCCCAACCCCTAACAACAACCCTAACCTAAACCATAACCCCAAACATTACCATAACCCCTAACCCCTACCAATAACCCTAACCCAAACCATAACCCAAATGCCTAACAATAACCCTAACCCAAACCATAATCCCATCCATAACCATAACCCCAACAATAACCCTAACCCCTAACCCCTAAAAATAACGCTAACCCAAACCTTAACCCCAACCATAACCTTAACCATAACCGCAAACCAAACCATAACCCCTAAACCCTAACAATAACCCTAAACTTAACCATAACCCCAAACATAACCTTAAGCATAACCATAAACCAAACCATAACCCCTAAACCCTAACAATAACCCTAACCCAAACCATAACCCCAACCATAACCATAACCCCTACCAATAACCCTAACCCAAACCATAACCCAAATCCCTAACAATAACCCTAACCCAAACCATAACCCCAACCCCTAACAATAACCCTAACCTAAACCATAACCCAAACCATAACCCCAACCCCTAACAATAACCCTAACCTAAACCATAACCGCAACCATAACCATAACCATAACCCAAACCATAACCCCTAACCCCTAACAATAACCCTAACCCAAACCCCTAACAAGAACCCTAACCCAAACCATAACCCCAACCATAACCAGATTCCCAACCATAACCATAACCCCAACCAAAACCATATTCCCAACCATAGCCATAACTCCAACCATATCCCCAACCATAACCATAACCCTAACCGATAACCCCAACCATAACACCAACCATAACCCCAACCATAACCCAAACCCTAACCCCAACCCCTAACAATAACCCTAACCCTAACCCTAACCCAAACCATAACCCCTAACATGATCCCTACCCCAAACCATAACCCCTAACAATAACCCTAACCCAAACCATAACCCCAAACCCTAACAATAACCATAACCCAAACCATAACCCCTAACCCCTAACACTAACCCTAACCCAAACCATAACCCCAACCCCTAACAATAACCCTAACCCAAAACCTAACCCAAACCATACCCATAACCCCAACCATAACCATAACCCAAACCATAACCCAAACCATAACCCCTAACCCCTAACAATAACCCTAACCCAAACCATAACCCCAACCCCTAACAATAACCCTAACCTAAACCATAACCCCAACCATAACCATAACCCAAACCATAACCATAACCCAAAACATAACCCCTAACCCCTAACAATAACCCTCAACAAAACCATAACCCCAACCCCTAACAATAACCCTAACCCAAACCATAACCCCAATCATAACCATAACCCAAACCATAACCCCTAATCCCTTACAATAACCCTAGCCCAAACCATAACCCCAACCCCTAACAATAACCCTAACCTAAACCATAACCATAACCCAAACCATAACCCCTAACCCCTAACAAGAACCCTAACCCAAACCATTATCCCATCCATAGCCATAACCCCAACCATAACCATAACCCAAACCATAACCCCCAACCCCTAACAATAACCATAACCCAAACCATAACCCCCAACCCCTAACAATAACCCTAACCCAAACCATAACCCAAACCATAACCCAAACCATAACCCAAACCATAACCCAAACCATAACCCAAACCATAACCCAAACCATAACCCAAACCATAACCCAAACCATAACCCAAAGCATAACCCAAACCATAACCCAAACCATAACCCCAACCATAACCCAAACCATAACCATAACCCAAAACATAACCCCTAACCCCTAACAATAACCCTCAACCAAACCATAACCCCAACCCCTAACAATAACCCTAACCCAAACCATAACCCCAATCATAACCATAACCCAAACCATAACCCCTAATCCCTTACAATAACCCTAACCCAAACCATAACCCCAACCCCTAACAATAACCCTAACCTAAACCATAACCCCTAACAAGAACCCTAACCCAAACCATAATCCCATCCATAGCCATAACCCCAACCATAACCATAACCCAAACCATAACCCAAACCATAACCCAAACCATAACCCAAACCATAACCCAAACCATAACCCAAACCATAACCCAAACCATAACCCAAACCATAACCCAAACCATAACCCAAACCATAACCCAAACCATAACCCAAACCATAACCCAAACCATAACCCAAACCATAACCCAAACCATAACCCAAACCATAACCCAAACCATAACCCAAACAATAACCCAAACAATAACCCTAACCCAAACCATAACCCTAACCCAAACCATAACCCTAACCCAAACCATAACCCTAACCCAAACCATAACCAGATTCCCAACCATAACCATAACCCCAACCAAAACCATATTCCCAACCATAGCCATAACTCCAACCATATCCCCAACCATAACCATAACCCTAACCGATAACCCCAACCATAACACCAACCATAACCCCAACCATAACCCAAACCCTAACCCCAACCCCTAACAATAACCCTAACCCTAACCCAAACCATAACCCCTAACCCCTAACAATATCCCTAACCCAAACCATAACCCCTAACAAAAACCCTAACCCAAACCATAACCCCAACCCCTAACAATAACCATAACCCCTAACCCCTAACAATAACCCTAACCCAAACCATAACCCCAACCCCTAACAATAACCCTAACCCAAAAACCTAACCCAAACCATAACCATAACCCCAACCATAACCATAACCCAAACCATAACCCCTAACCCCTAACAATAACCCTAACCCAAACCATAACCCCAACCCCTAACAATAACCCTAACCTAAACCATAACCCCAACCATAACCATAACCCAAACCATAACCATAACCCAAAACATAACCCCTAACCCCTAACAATAACCCTCAACAAAACCATAACCCCAACCCCTAACAATAACCCTAACCCAAACCATAACCCCAATCATAACCATAACCCAAACCATAACCCCTAATCCCTTACAATAACCCTAGCCCAAACCATAACCCCAACCCCTAACAATAACCCTAACCTAAACCATAACCATAACCCAAACCATAACCCCTAACCCCTAACAAGAACCCTAACCCAAACCATAATCCCATCCATAGCCATAACCCCAACCATAACCATAACCCAAACCATAACCCCCAACCCCTAACAATAACCATAACCCAAACCATAACCCCCAACCCCTAACAATAACCCTAACCCTAACCATAACCCAAACCATAACCCAAACCATAACCCAAACCATAACCCAAACCATAACCCAAACCATAACCCAAACCATAACCCAAACCATAACCCAAACCATAACCCAAACCATAACCCAAACCATAACCCAAACCATAACCCAAACCATAACCCAAACCATAACCCAAACCTTAACCCAAACCATAACCCTAACCATAACCCAAACCATAACCCAAACCATAACCCAAACCATAACCCAAACCATAACCCAAACCATAACCCAAACCATAACCCAAACCATAACCCAAACCATAACCCAAACCATAACCCAAACCATAACCCAAACCATAACCCCTAACCCCTAACAATAACCCTAACCCAAACCATAACCCCAACGCCTAACAATAACCCTAACCCAAACCATAACCCCAACCCCTAACAACAACCCTAACCTAAACCATAACCCCAAACATTACCATAACCCCTAACCCCTACCAATAACCCTAACCCAAACCATAACCCAAATGCCTAACAATAACCCTAACCCAAACCATAATCCCATCCATAACCATAACCCCAACAATAACCCTAACCCCTAACCCCTAAAAATAACGCTAACCCAAACCTTAACCCCAACCATAACCTTAACCATAACCGCAAACCAAACCATAACCCCTAAACCCTAACAATAACCCTAAACTTAACCATAACCCCAAACATAACCTTAAGCATAACCATAAACCAAACCATAACCCCTAAACCCTAACAATAACCCTAACCCAAACCATAACCCCAACCATAACCATAACCCCTACCAATAACCCTAACCCAAACCATAACCCAAATCCCTAACAATAACCCTAACCCAAACCATAACCCCAACCCCTAACAATAACCCTAACCTAAACCATAACCCAAACCATAACCCCAACCCCTAACAATAACCCTAACCTAAACCATAACCCCAACCATAACCCCAACCATAACCATAACCCAAACCATAACCCCTAACCCCTAACAATAACCCTAACCCAAACCCCTAACAAGAACCCTAACCCAAACCATAACCCCAACCATAACCAGATTCCCAACCATAACCATAACCCCAACCAAAACCATATTCCCAACCATAGCCATAACTCCAACCATATCCCCAACCATAACCATAACCCTAACCGATAACCCCAACCATAACACCAACCATAACCCCAACCATAACCCAAACCCTAACCCCAACCCCTAACAATAACCCTAACCCTAACCCTAACCCAAACCATAACCCCTAACATGATCCCTACCCCAAACCATAACCCCTAACAATAACCCTAACCCAAACCATAACCCCAACCCCTAACAATAACCATAACCCAAACCATAACCCCTAACCCCTAACACTAACCCTAACCCAAACCATAACCCCAACCCCTAACAATAACCCTAACCCAAAACCTAACCCAAACCATACCCATAACCCCAACCATAACCATAACCCAAACCATAACCCAAACCATAACCCCTAACCCCTAACAATAACCCTAACCCAAACCATAACCCCAACCCCTAACAATAACCCTAACCTAAACCATAACCCCAACCATAACCATAACCCAAACCATAACCATAACCCAAAACATAACCCCTAACCCCTAACAATAACCCTCAACAAAACCATAACCCCAACCCCTAACAATAACCCTAACCCAAACCATAACCCCAATCATAACCATAACCCAAACCATAACCCCTAATCCCTTACAATAACCCTAGCCCAAACCATAACCCCAACCCCTAACAATAACCCTAACCTAAACCATAACCATAACCCAAACCATAACCCCTAACCCCTAACAAGAACCCTAACCCAACCCATTATCCCATCCATAGCCATAACCCCAACCATAACCATAACCCAAACCATAACCCCCAACCCCTAACAATAACCATAACCCAAACCATAACCCCCAACCCCTAACAATAACCCTAACCCAAACCATAACCCAAACCATAACCCAAACCATAACCCAAACCATAACCCAAACCATAACCCAAACCATAACCCAAACCATAACCCAAACCATAACCCAAACCATAACCCAAACCATAACCCCAACCATAACCCAAACCATAACCATAACCCAAAACATTACCCCTAACCCCTAACAATAACCCTCAACCAAACCATAACCCCAACCCCTAACAATAACCCTAACCCAAACCATAACCCCAATCATAACCATAACCCAAACCATAACCCCTAATCCCTTACAATAACCCTAACCCAAACCATAACCCCAACCCCTAACAATAACCCTAACCCAAAACCTAACCCAAACCATACCCATAACCCCAACCATAACCATAACCCAAACCATAACCCAAACCATAACCCCAAACCCTAACAATAACCATAACCCAAACCATAACCCCTAACCCCTAACACTAACCCTAACCCAAACCATAACCCCAACCCCTAACAATAACCCTAACCCAAAACCTAACCCAAACCATACCCATAACCCCAACCATAACCATAACCCAAACCATAACCCAAACCATAACCCCTAACCCCTAACAATAACCCTAACCCAAACCATAACCCCAACCCCTAACAATAACCCTAACCTAAACCATAACCCCAACCATAACCATAACCCAAACCATAACCATAACCCAAAACATAACCCCTAACCCCTAACAATAACCCTCAACAAAACCATAACCCCAACCCCTAACAATAACCCTAACCCAAACCATAACCCCAATCATAACCATAACCCAAACCATAACCCCTAATCCCTTACAATAACCCTAGCCCAAACCATAACCCCAACCCCTAACAATAACCCTAACCTAAACCATAACCATAACCCAAACCATAACCCCTAACCCCTAACAAGAACCCTAACCCAAACCATTATCCCATCCATAGCCATAACCCCAACCATAACCATAACCCAAACCATAACCCCCAACCCCTAACAATAACCATAACCCAAACCATAACCCCCAACCCCTAACAATAACCCTAACCCAAACCATAACCCAAACCATAACCCAAACCATAACCCAAACCATAACCCAAACCATAACCCAAACCATAACCCAAACCATAACCCAAACCATAACCCAAACCATAACCCAAAGCATAACCCAAACCATAACCCAAACCATAACCCCAACCATAACCCAAACCATAACCATAACCCAAAACATAACCCCTAACCCCTAACAATAACCCTCAACCAAACCATAACCCCAACCCCTAACAATAACCCTAACCCAAACCATAACCCCAATCATAACCATAACCCAAACCATAACCCCTAATCCCTTACAATAACCCTAACCCAAACCATAACCCCAACCCCTAACAATAACCCTAACCTAAACCATAACCCCTAACAAGAACCCTAACCCAAACCATAATCCCATCCATAGCCATAACCCCAACCATAACCATAACCCAAACCATAACCCAAACCATAACCCAAACCATAACCCAAACCATAACCCAAACCATAACCCAAACCATAACCCAAACCATAACCCAAACCATAACCCAAACCATAACCCAAACCATAACCCAAACCATAACCCAAACCATAACCCAAACCATAACCCAAACCATAACCCAAACCATAACCCAAACCATAACCCAAACCATAACCCAAACCATAACCCAAACCATAACCCAAACAATAACCCAAACAATAACCCTAACCCAAACCATAACCCTAACCCAAACCATAACCCTAACCCAAACCATAACCCTAACCCAAACCATAACCAGATTCCCAACCATAACCATAACCCCAACCAAAACCATATTCCCAACCATAGCCATAACTCCAACCATATCCCCAACCATAACCATAACCCTAACCGATAACCCCAACCATAACACCAACCATCACCCCAACCATAACCCAAACCCTAACCCCAACCCCTAACAATAACCCTAACCCTAACCCAAACCATAACCCCTAACCCCTAACAATATCCCTAACCCAAACCATAACCCCTAACAAAAACCCTAACCCAAACCATAACCCCAACCCCTAACAATAACCATAACCCCTAACCCCTAACAATAACCCTAACCCAAACCATAACCCCAACCCCTAACAATAACCCTAACCCAAAAACCTAACCCAAACCATAACCATAACCCCAACCATAACCATAACCCAAACCATAACCCCTAACCCCTAACAATAACCCTAACCCAAACCATAACCCCAACCCCTAACAATAACCCTAACCTAAACCATAACCCCAACCATAACCATAACCCAAACCATAACCATAACCCAAAACATAACCCCTAACCCCTAACAATAACCCTCAACAAAACCATAACCCCAACCCCTAACAATAACCCTAACCCAAACCATAACCCCAATCATAACCATAACCCAAACCATAACCCCTAATCCCTTACAATAACCCTAGCCCAAACCATAACCCCAACCCCTAACAATAACCCTAACCTAAACCATAACCATAACCCAAACCATAACCCCTAACCCCTAACAAGAACCCTAACCCAAACCATAATCCCATCCATAGCCATAACCCCAACCATAACCATAACCCAAACCATAACCCCCAACCCCTAACAATAACCATAACCCAAACCATAACCCCCAACCCCTAACAATAACCCTAACCCTAACCATAACCCAAACCATAACCCAAACCATAACCCAAACCATAACCCAAACCATAACCCAAACCATAACCCAAACCATAACCCAAACCATAACCCAAACCATAACCCAAACCATAACCCAAACCATAACCCAAACCATAACCCAAACCATAACCCAAACCATAACCCAAACCATAACCCAAACCTTAACCCAAACCATAACCCTAACCATAACCCAAACCATAACCCAAACCATAACCCAAACCATAACCCAAACCATAACCCAAACCATAACCCAAACCATAACCCAAACCATAACCCAAACCATAACCCAAACCATAACCCAAACCATAACCCAAACCATAACCCAAACCATAACCCCTAACCCCTAACAATAACCCTAACCCAAACCATAACCCCAACGCCTAACAATAACCCTAACCCAAACCATAACCCCAACCCCTAACAACAACCCTAACCTAAACCATAACCCCAAACATTACCATAACCCCTAACCCCTACCAATAACCCTAACCCAAACCATAACCCAAATGCCTAACAATAACCCTAACCCAAACCATAATCCCATCCATAACCATAACCCCAACAATAACCCTAACCCCTAACCCCTAAAAATAACGCTAACCCAAACCTTAACCCCAACCATAACCTTAACCATAACCGCAAACCAAACCATAACCCCTAAACCCTAACAATAACCCTAAACTTAACCATAACCCCAAACATAACCTTAAGCATAACCATAAACCAAACCATAACCCCTAAACCCTAACAATAACCCTAACCCAAACCATAACCCCAACCATAACCATAACCCCTACCAATAACCCTAACCCAAACCATAACCCAAATCCCTAACAATAACCCTAACCCAAACCATAACCCCAACCCCTAACAATAACCCTAACCTAAACCATAACCCAAACCATAACCCCAACCCCTAACAATAACCCTAACCTAAACCATAACCCCAACCATAACCCCAACCATAACCATAACCATAACCCAAACCATAACCCCTAACCCCTAACAATAACCCTAACCCAAACCCCTAACAAGAACCCTAACCCAAACCATAACCCCAACCATAACCAGATTCCCAACCATAACCATAACCCCAACCAAAACCATATTCCCAACCATAGCCATAACTCCAACCATATCCCCAACCATAACCATAACCCTAACCGATAACCCCAACCATAACACCAACCATAACCCCAACCATAACCCAAACCCTAACCCCAACCCCTAACAATAACCCTAACCCTAACCCTAACCCAAACCATAACCCCTAACATGATCCCTACCCCAAACCATAACCCCTAACAATAACCCTAACCCAAACCATAACCCCAACCCCTAACAATAACCATAACCCAAACCATAACCCCTAACCCCTAACACTAACCCTAACCCAAACCATAACCCCAACCCCTAACAATAACCCTAACCCAAAACCTAACCCAAACCATACCCATAACCCCAACCATAACCATAACCCAAACCATAACCCAAACCATAACCCCTAACCCCTAACAATAACCCTAACCCAAACCATAACCCCAACCCCTAACAATAACCCTAACCTAAACCATAACCCCAACCATAACCATAACCCAAACCATAACCATAACCCAAAACATAACCCCTAACCCCTAACAATAACCCTCAACAAAACCATAACCCCAACCCCTAACAATAACCCTAACCCAAACCATAACCCCAATCATAACCATAACCCAAACCATAACCCCTAATCCCTTACAATAACCCTAGCCCAAACCATAACCCCAACCCCTAACAATAACCCTAACCTAAACCATAACCATAACCCAAACCATAACCCCTAACCCCTAACAAGAACCCTAACCCAACCCATTATCCCATCCATAGCCATAACCCCAACCATAACCATAACCCAAACCATAACCCCCAACCCCTAACAATAACCATAACCCAAACCATAACCCCCAACCCCTAACAATAACCCTAACCCAAACCATAACCCAAACCATAACCCAAACCATAACCCAAACCATAACCCAAACCATAACCCAAACCATAACCCAAACCATAACCCAAACCATAACCCAAACCATAACCCCAACCATAACCCAAACCATAACCATAACCCAAAACATAACCCCTAACCCCTAACAATAACCCTCAACCAAACCATAACCCCAACCCCTAACAATAACCCTAACCCAAACCATAACCCCAATCATAACCATAACCCAAACCATAACCCCTAATCCCTTACAATAACCCTAACCCAAACCATAACCCCAACCCCTAACAATAACCCTAACCTAAACCATAACCCCTAACAAGAACCCTAACCCAAACCATAATCCCATCCATAGCCATAACCCCAACCATAACCATAACCCAAACCATAACCCAAACCATAACCCAAACCATAACCCAAACCATAACCCAAACCATAACCCAAACCATAACCCAAACCATAACCCAAACCATAACCCAAACCATAACCCAAACCATAACCCAAACCATAACCCAAACCATAACCCAAACCATAACCCAAACCATAACCCAAACCATAACCCAAACCATAACCCAAACAATAACCCTAACCCGAACCATAACCCTAACCCAAACCATAACCCTAACCCAAACCATAACCCTAACCCAAACCATAACCAGATTCCCAACCATAACCATAACCCCAACCAAAACCATATTCCCAACCATAGCCATAACTCCAACCATATCCCCAACCATAACCATAACCCTAACCGATAACCCCAACCATAACACCAACCATAACCCCAACCATAACCCAAACCCTAACCCCAACCCCTAACAATAACCCTAACCCTAACCCAAACCATAACCCCTAACCCCTAACAATATCCCTAACCCAAACCATAACCCCTAACAATAACCCTAACCCAAACCATAACCCCAACCCCTAACAATAACCATAACCCCTAACCCCTAACAATAACCCTAACCCAAACCATAACCCCAACCCCTAACAATAACCCTAACCCAAAAACCTAACCCAAACCATAACCATAACCCCAACCATAACCATAACCCAAACCATAACCCCTAACCCCTAACAATAACCCTAACCCAAACCATAACCCCAACCCCTAACAATAACCCTAACCTAAACCATAACCCCAACCATAACCATAACCCAAACCATAACCATAACCCAAAACATAACCCCTAACCCCTAACAATAACCCTCAACAAAACCATAACCCCAACCCCTAACAATAACCCTAACCCAAACCATAACCCCAATCATAACCATAACCCAAACCATAACCCCTAATCCCTTACAATAACCCTAGCCCAAACCATAACCCCAACCCCTAACAATAACCCTAACCTAAACCATAACCATAACCCAAACCATAACCCCTAACCCCTAACAAGAGCCCTAACCCAAACCATAATCCCATCCATAGCCATAACCCCAACCATAACCATAACCCAAACCATAACCCCCAACCCCTAACAATAACCATAACCCAAACCATAACCCCCAACCCCTAACAATAACCCTAACCCTAACCATAACCCAAACCATAACCCAAACCATAACCCAAACCATAACCCAAACCATAACCCAAACCATAACCCAAACCATAACCCAAACCATAACCCAAACCATAACCCAAACCATAACCCAAACCATAACCCAAACCATAACCCAAACCATAACCCAAACCATAACCCAAACCATAACCCAAACCATAACCCAAACCATAACCCAAACCATAACCCAAACCATAACCCAAACCATAACCCAAACCATAACCCAAACCATAACCCAAACCATAACCCAAACCATAACCCAAACCATAACCCAAACCATAACCCAAACCATAACCCAAACCATAACCCAAACCATAACCCAAACCATAACCCAAACCATAACCCAAACCATAACCCAAACCATAACCCAAACCATAACCCAAACCATAACCCAAACCATAACCCAAACCATAACCCAAACCATAACCCAAACCATAACCCCTAACCCCTAACAATAACCCTAACCCAAACCATAACCCCAACGCCTAACAATAACCCTAACCCAAACCATAACCCCAACCCCTAACAACAACCCTAACCTAAACCATAACCCCAAACATTACCATAACCCCTAACCCCTACCAATAACCCTAACCCAAACCATAACCCAAATGCCTAACAATAACCCTAACCCAAACCATAATCCCATCCATAACCATAACCCCAACAATAACCCTAACCCCTAACCCCTAAAAATAAGGCTAACCCAAACCTTAACCCCAACCATAACCTTAACCATAACCGCAAACCAAACCATAACCCCTAAACCCTAACAATAACCCTAAACTTAACCATAACCCCAAACATAACCTTAAGCATAACCATAAACCAAACCATAACCCCTAAACCCTAACAATAACCCTAACCCAAACCATAACCCCAACCATAACCATAACCCCTACCAATAACCCTAACCCAAACCATAACCCAAATCCCTAACAATAACCCTAACCCAAACCATAACCCCAACCCCTAACAATAACCCTAACCTAAACCATAACCCCAACCATAACCCCAACCATAACCATAACCATAACCCAAACCATAACCCCTAACCCCTAACAATAACCCTAACCCAAACCCCTAACAAGAACCCTAACCCAAACCATAACCCCAACCATAACCAGATTCCCAACCATAACCATAACCCCAACCAAAACCATATTCCCAACCATAGCCATAACTCCAACCATATCCCCAACCATAACCATAACCCTAACCGATAACCCCAACCATAACACCAACCATAACCCCAACCATAACCCAAACCCTAACCCCAACCCCTAACAATAACCCTAACCCTAACCCAAACCATAACCCCTAACCCCTAACAATATCCCTACCCCAAACCATAACCCCTAACAATAACCCTAACCCAAACCATAACCCCAACCCCTAACAATAACCATAACCCAAACCATAACCCCTAACCCCTAACAATAACCCTAACCCAAACCATAACCCCAACCCCTAACAATAACCCTAACCCAAAACCTAACCCAAACCATACCCATAACCCCAACCATAACCATAACCCAAACCATAACCCAAACCATAACCCAAACCATAACCCAAACCATAACCCAAACCATAACCCAAACCATAACCCAAACCATAACCCAAACCATAACCCAAACCATAACCCAAACCATAACCCAAACCATAACCCAAACCATAACCCAAACCATAACCCCTAACCCCTAACAATAACCCTAACCCAAACCATAACCCCAACCCCTAACAATAACCCTAACCTAAACCATAACCCCAACCATAACCATAACCCAAACCATAACCATAACCCAAAACATAACCCCTAACCCCTAACAGTAACCCTCAACAAAACCATAACCCCAACCCCTAACAATAACCCTAACCCAAACCATAACCCCAATCATAACCATAACCCAAACCATAACCCCAATCATAACCATAACCCAAACCATAACCCCCAACCCCTAACAATAACCCAAACCATAACCCAAACCATAACCCAAACCATAACCCCAACCATAACCCAAACCATAACCCAAACCATAACCCAAACCATAACCCAAACCATAACCCAAAACATAACCCCTAACCCCTAACAACAACCCTCAACCAAACCATAACCCCAACCCCTAACAATAACCCTAACCCAAACCATAACCCCAATCATAACCATAACCCAAACCATAACCCCTAATCCCTTACAATAACCCTAACCCAAACCATAACCCCAACCCCTAACAATAACCCTAACCTAAACCATAACCCCTAACAAGAACCCTAACCCAAACCATAATCCCATCCATAGCCATAACCCCAACCATAACCATAACCCAAACCATAACCCCCAACCCCTAACAATAACCCTAACCCAAACCATAATCCCATCCAAGCCATAACCCCAACCATAACCATAACCCAAACCATAACCCCCAACCCCTAACAATAACCCTAACCCAAACCATAACCCAAACAACCATAACCACGTGCTGCCAGAGGACCTCGGCACGCCCGGTGAATACCTTGTTGAAGACAGGCAGGCCTCGGTTCACCTTGTTGGCCAAAGTGGCAAAGGACCTGTGGGGAGGGGGGAGGGGGGGGAGATGTCGGTTCCAACTTTCCTGGAAAACAGACGGATAGACGGCCTCCTGGCACGCCTACCGGGAATCGTCCTGGTCTTTAGATTTTTCGTCTGACAACAACTCGTCCCACTCTGGATGACAAAATGGGGAAACAAGTGCCATCTATCACATATAAACCGAAAGCCTTTTAATGACCGACTATCTGGTAAACGTCCCAGACAAGACCGGCAGGACGGCCCTCTCGGTTAAAAATGGACTGAGCATCTGCCAATTACCGACTCTAACCTTGCCTTGGCTGGCTCCAAAATGGAAAAAAATAACATCTTGTACATTTAAGTTTCAATTACTCACGTTTCACTGTATTCCACCACCCCATCAAACTGTCCGTATCCTGTGAAGAAGAAAGGAAGGAAGGGCGTAAGTGAGACGAGACGGAAAGAGGCGGCGGCTGAGAGAGAGCGAGAGGGAGTGAGAGAGAGCGAGAGAGAGCGAGAGAGCAAGAGAGCAAGAGAGCAAGAGAGCAAACGAGAGAGAGAGAGAGAGAGCGCTGGAGCAAACGAGAGAGAGAGAGCGTGGGAGCAAACGAGAGAGAGAGAGAGCGTGGGAGCAAACGACAGAGAGAGAGAGCGCGAGAGCAAACGAGCGCGAACGAGAGCGAGCGGGCGCGAGAGCGAGCGGGCGCGAGAGCGAGCGGGCGCGAGTGCGAACGGGCGGCGAGAGCGAACGGGCGGGCGCGAGAGCGAATGGGCGGGCGCGAGAGTTATGGTTGAGAGCGAGAACGAGCGCGAGAGCGAACGGGCGGGCGCGAGAGCGAACGGGCGGGCGCGAGAGTTATGGTTGAGAGCGAGAACGAGCGCGAGAACGAGCGCGAGAACGAGTGCGAGAGAAAGAGAGAAAAAGAGAGAGAGAAAGAAGAGGAAGAAGAAGAAGAAGAAGAAGAAGAGGAAGAAGAAGAGGAAGAAGAAGAGGAAGAAGAAGAGGAAGAAGAAGAGGAGGAAGAAGAGGAAGAAGAAGAGGAAGAAGAAGAAGAAGAAGAAGAAGAAGAAGAGGAAGAAGAAGAAGAAGAAGAGGAAGAAGAAGAAGAAGAAGAAGAAGAAGAGGAAGAAGAACAAGAGGAAGACGAACAAGCGGAAGAAGAACAAGAGGAAGAGGAACAAGAAGAAGAGGAACAAGAAGAAGAGGAACAAGAAGAAGAAGAAGAAGAGGAAGAGGAAGAAGAGGGAGGGGAAGAGGGAGGGGAAGAGGAGGGAGAGGGGGGAAGAGGAGGGAGAGGGGGGAAGAGGAGGGAGAGGGGGGGAAGAGGAGGGAGAGGGGGGGAAGAGGAGGGAGAGGGGGGGAAGAGGAGGGAGAGGGGGGGAGAGGGGGGGAGAGGGGGGGAAGAGGAGGGAGAGGGGGGGAAGAGGAGGGAGAGGGGGGGCAGCGGTCGGGGGGAGGAGAAGGGGGGCGGCCGGGGGGAGGAGAAGACATTGACGTTGTCCGAGATGCTGGCGGAAGCTGATCTGATCCCTCCGGCCGTGGCGATGAGCGAGGCCCCAAAGGTGAAGGGCGTCAGGGCCAGGCCGGCGATGGCCGTCACGCCGGTTACTTTGGCCTTCTGGTGGAAGGTGGCCAGGTGGCCGGCCAGGGCGCGGAGCTTCACCACGTGCTGCCAGAGGACCTCGACGCGCCAGGTGAATACCTTGTTGAAGACAGGCAGGGCTCGGTTCACCTTGTTGGTCAAAGTGGAAAATGACCTGTGGGGAGGGGGGAGATGTCGGTTCCAACTTCCCTGGAAAACAGACGGATAGACGGCCTCCCGGCACGCCTACCGGGAATCGTCCCGGTCTTTAAATTCTTCGTCTGACGACAACTCGTCCCACTCTGGATGAGAAAATGGGGGAAAAAAGTGCCATTTATCACATAGAAACCGAAAGCCTTTTTATGACCGACTGTGTGTGTGGTGGGGGGTGGGGGGTCACCTCTTTTGGGGCGCCACATTACTGGACAATATTGCAGGGTTTTTGGGTCGGAAAAAAATAATTGCAGGGTGCACTTTTTCCAAACGGCCACAAGATGGCAGCAGGAGATCATATTACTGGGAAGTAATTTTCAAATCAAAGCGTATGGGAGGCATTTTGGTTTTCAAGACCAATTGCGGGTTATGTCATTAATCTTGCCTACGAATAAACTAGTTTCAGGGTTAGGGTTATAGTCAATTAAAAGTCAGGGTTATAGTCAATTAAAAGTCAAATCAATTAGAAGAAACTTACATAAGACGACATCTTGAGACAACTTGCGTTGGCGCCCAAAAGAACCTGTAAAGTGGTATGGATTGAGAACGTGTTGCTGCAGTACTTTTTACTTTGAAAAAAATACAAGGCACAACAATATATATTATCATTTAAAATTGACAATATATAGTGGTAGCTCGACAAGAAAGAGAAAGATAGAGAGAGGAGAAGGAGAGGAGGGAGAGAGAGAGAGAGAGAGAGGAGAAGAAGAGGAGGGAGAGACAGAGAGAGGAGAAGAAGAGGAGGGAGAGACAGAGAGAGGAGAAGAAGAGGAGGGAGAGAGAGAAGAAGAGGAGGGAGAGAGAGAGGCGGCGGTCGGGGGGAGAGAGAGAGAAAAAAAAGAGAAATAAAGAGAAAAAGAGAGAAAGAGAAAAAAAGAGAAAGAGAAAATAAGAGAACCAAACCATAACCCCTAACCCCTAACAATAACCCTAACCCAAACCATAACCCCAACCCCTGACAATAACCCTAACCTAAACCATAACCCCAACCATAACCATAACCCAAACCATAATCATAACCCAAAACATAACCCCTAACCCCTAACAATAACCCTCAACCAAACCATAACCCCAACCCTAACCCAAACCATAACCCCAATCATAACCATAACCCAAACCATAACCCCTAATCCCTTACAATAACCCTAACCCAAACCATAACCCCAACCCCTAACAATAACCCTAACCTAAACCATAACCCCTAACAAGAACCCTAACCCAAACCATAATCCCATCCATAGCCATAACCCCAACCATTACCATAACCCAAACCATAACCCCCAACCCCTAAATATAACCCTAACCCAAACCATAACCCAAACCATAACCCAAACCATAACCCAAACCATAACCCAAACCATAACCCAAACCATAACCCAAACCATAACCCAAACCATAACCCAAACCATAACCCAAACCATAACCCAAACCATAACCCAAACCATAACCCAAACCATAACCCAAACCATAACCCAAACCATAACCCAAACCATAACCCAAACCATAACCCAAACCATAACCCAAACCATAACCCAAACCATAACCCAAACCATAACCCAAACCATAACCCAAACCATAACCCAAACCATAACCCCTAACCCCTAACAATAACCCTAACCCAAACCATAACCCCAACGCCTAACAATAACCCTAACCCAAACCATAACCCCAACCCCTAACAACAACCCTAACCTAAACCATAACCCCAAACATTACCATAACCCCTAACCCCTACCAATAACCCTAACCCAAACCATAACCCAAATGCCTAACAATAACCCTAACCCAAACCATAATCCCATCCATAACCATAACCCCAACAATAACCCTAACCCCTAACCCCTAAAAATAACGCTAACCCAAACCTTAACCCCAACCATAACCTTAACCATAACCGCAAACCAAACCATAACCCCTAAACCCTAACAATAACCCTTAACTTAACCATAACCCCAAACATAACCTTAAGCATAACCATAAACCAAACCATAACCCCTAAACCCTAACAATAACCCTAACCCAAACCATAACCCCAACCATAACCATAACCCCTACCAATAACCCTAACCCAAACCATAACCCAAATCCCTAACAATAACCCTAACCCAAACCATAACCCCAACCCCTAACAATAACCCTAACCTAAACCATAACCCAAACCATAACCCCAACCCCTAACAATAACCCTAACCTAAACCATAACCCCAACCATAACCCCAACCATAACCATAACCATAACCCAAACCATAACCCCTAACCCCTAACAATAACCCTAACCCAAACCCCTAACAAGAACCCTAACCCAAACCATAACCCCAACCATAACCAGATTCCCAACCATAACCATAACCCCAACCAAAACCATATTCCCAACCATAGCCATAACTCCAACCATATCCCCAACCATAACCATAACCCTAACCGATAACCCCAACCATAACACCAACCATAACCCCAACCATAACCCAAACCCTAACCCCAACCCCTAACAATAACCCTAACCCTAACCCTAACCCAAACCATAACCCCTAACATGATCCCTACCCCAAACCATAACCCCTAACAATAACCCTAACCCAAACCATAACCCCAACCCCTAACAATAACCATAACCCAAACCATAACCCCTAACCCCTAACACTAACCCTAACCCAAACCATAACCCCAACCCCTAACAATAACCCTAACCCAAAACCTAACCCAAACCATACCCATAACCCCAACCATAACCATAACCCAAACCATAACCCAAACCATAACCCCTAACCCCTAACAATAACCCTAACCCAAACCATAACCCCAACCCCTAACAATAACCCTAACCTAAACCATAACCCCAACCATAACCATAACCCAAACCATAACCATAACCCAAAACATAACCCCTAACCCCTAACAATAACCCTCAACAAAACCATAACCCCAACCCCTAACAATAACCCTAACCCAAACCATAACCCCAATCATAACCATAACCCAAACCATAACCCCTAATCCCTTACAATAACCCTAGCCCAAACCATAACCCCAACCCCTAACAATAACCCTAACCTAAACCATAACCATAACCCAAACCATAACCCCTAACCCCTAACAAGAACCCTAACCCAAACCATTATCCCATCCATAGCCATAACCCCAACCATAACCATAACCCAAACCATAACCCCCAACCCCTAACAATAACCATAACCCAAACCATAACCCCCAACCCCTAACAATAACCCTAACCCAAACCATAACCCAAACCATAACCCAAACCATAACCCAAACCATAACCCAAACCATAACCCAAACCATAACCCAAACCATAACCCAAACCATAACCCAAACCATAACCCCAACCATAACCCAAACCATAACCATAACCCAAAACATAACCCCTAACCCCTAACAATAACCCTCAACCAAACCATAACCCCAACCCCTAACAATAACCCTAACCCAAACCATAACCCCAATCATAACCATAACCCAAACCATAACCCCTAATCCCTTACAATAACCCTAACCCAAACCATAACCCCAACCCCTAACAATAACCCTAACCTAAACCATAACCCCTAACAAGAACCCTAACCCAAACCATAATCCCATCCATAGCCATAACCCCAACCATAACCATAACCCAAACCATAACCCAAACCATAACCCAAACCATAACCCAAACCATAACCCAAACCATAACCCAAACCATAACCCAAACCATAACCCAAACCATAACCCAAACCATAACCCAAACCATAACCCAAACCATAACCCAAACCATAACCCAAACCATAACCCAAACCATAACCCAAACCATAACCCAAACCATAACCCAAACAATAACCCAAACAATAACCCTAACCCAAACCATAACCCTAACCCAAACCATAACCCTAACCCAAACCATAACCCTAACCCAAACCATAACCCTAACCCAAACCATAACCAGATTCCCAACCATAACCATAACCCCAACCAAAACCATATTCCCAACCATAGCCATAACTCCAACCATATCCCCAACCATAACCATAACCCTAACCGATAACCCCAACCATAACACCAACCATAACCCCAACCATAACCCAAACCCTAACCCCAACCCCTAACAATAACCCTAACCCTAACCCAAACCATAACCCCTAACCCCTAACAATATCCCTAACCCAAACCATAACCCCTAACAATAACCCTAACCCAAACCATAACCCCAACCCCTAACAATAACCATAACCCCTAACCCCTAACAATAACCCTAACCCAAACCATAACCCCAACCCCTAACAATAACCCTAACCCAAAAACCTAACCCAAACCATAACCATAACCCCAACCATAACCATAACCCAAACCATAACCCCTAACCCCTAACAATAACCCTAACCCAAACCATAACCCCAACCCCTAACAATAACCCTAACCTAAACCATAACCCCAACCATAACCATAACCCAAACCATAACCATAACCCAAAACATAACCCCTAACCCCTAACAATAACCCTCAACAAAACCATAACCCCAACCCCTAACAATAACCCTAACCCAAACCATAACCCCAATCATAACCATAACCCAAACCATAACCCCTAATCCCTTACAATAACCCTAGCCCAAACCATAACCCCAACCCCTAACAATAACCCTAACCTAAACCATAACCATAACCCAAACCATAACCCCTAACCCCTAACAAGAACCCTAACCCAAACCATAATCCCATCCATAGCCATAACCCCAACCATAACCATAACCCAAACCATAACCCCCAACCCCTAACAATAACCATAACCCAAACCATAACCCCCAACCCCTAACAATAACCCTAACCCTAACCATAACCCAAACCATAACCCAAACCATAACCCAAACCATAACCCAAACCATAACCCAAACCATAACCCAAACCATAACCCAAACCATAACCCAAACCATAACCCAAACCATAACCCAAACCATAACCCAAACCATAACCCAAACCATAACCCAAACCATAACCCAAACCATAACCCAAACCATAACCCAAACCATAACCCAAACCATAACCCAAACCATAACCCAAACCATAACCCAAACCATAACCCAAACCATAACCCAAACCATAACCCAAACCATAACCCAAACCATAACCCAAACCATAACCCAAACCATAACCCAAACCATAACCCAAACCATAACCCAAACCATAACCCAAACCATAACCCAAACCATAACCCAAACCATAACCCAAACCATAACCCAAACCATAACCCAAACCATAACCCCTAACCCCTAACAATAACCCTAACCCAAACCATAACCCCAACGCCTAACAATAACCCTAACCCAAACCATAACCCCAACCCCTAACAACAACCCTAACCTAAACCATAACCCCAAACATTACCATAACCCCTAACCCCTACCAATAACCCTAACCCAAACCATAACCCAAATGCCTAACAATAACCCTAACCCAAACCCTAATCCCATCCATAACCATAACCCCAACAATAACCCTAACCCCTAACCCCTAAAAATAACGCTAACCCAAACCTTAACCCCAACCATAACCTTAACCATAACCGCAAACCAAACCATAACCCCTAAACCCTAACAATAACCCTAAACTTAACCATAACCCCAAACATAACCTTAAGCATAACCATAAACCAAACCATAACCCCTAAACCCTAACAATAACCCTAACCCAAACCATAACCCCAACCATAACCATAACCCCTACCAATAACCCTAACCCAAACCATAACCCAAATCCCTAACAATAACCCTAACCCAAACCATAACCCCAACCCGTAACAATAACCCTAACCTAAACCATAACCCAAACCATAACCCCAACCCCTAACAATAACCCTAACCTAAACCATAACCCCAACCATAACCCCAACCATAACCATAACCATAACCCAAACCATAACCCCTAACCCCTAACAATAACCCTAACCCAAACCCCTAACAAGAACCCTAACCCAAACCATAACCCCAACCATAACCAGATTCCCAACCATAACCATAACCCCAACCAAAACCATATTCCCAACCATAGCCATAACTCCAACCATATCCCCAACCATAACCATAACCCTAACCGATAACCCCAACCATAACACCAACCATAACCCCAACCATAACCCAAACCCTAACCCCAACCCCTAACAATAACCCTAACCCTAACCCTAACCCAAACCATAACCCCTAACATGATCCCTACCCCAAACCATAACCCCTAACAATAACCCTAACCCAAACCATAACCCCAACCCCTAACAATAACCATAACCCAAACCATAACCCCTAACCCCTAACACTAACCCTAACCCAAACCATAACCCCAACCCCTAACAATAACCCTAACCCAAAACCTAACCCAAACCATACCCATAACCCCAACCATAACCATAACCCAAACCATAACCCAAACCATAACCCCTAACCCCTAACAATAACCCTAACCCAAACCATAACCCCAACCCCTAACAATAACCCTAACCTAAACCATAACCCCAACCATAACCATAACCCAAACCATAACCATAACCCAAAACATAACCCCTAACCCCTAACAATAACCCTCAACAAAACCATAACCCCAACCCCTAACAATAACCCTAACCCAAACCATAACCCCAATCATAACCATAACCCAAACCATAACCCCTAATCCCTTACAATAACCCTAGCCCAAACCATAACCCCAACCCCTAACAATAACCCTAACCTAAACCATAACCATAACCCAAACCATAACCCCTAACCCCTAACAAGAACCCTAACCCAAACCATTATCCCATCCATAGCCATAACCCCAACCATAACCATAACCCAAACCATAACCCCCAACCCCTAACAATAACCATAACCCAAACCATAACCCCCAACCCCTAACAATAACCCTAACCCAAACCATAACCCAAACCATAACCCAAACCATAACCCAAACCATAACCCAAACCATAACCCAAACCATAACCCAAACCATAACCCAAACCATAACCCAAACCATAACCCAAACCATAACCCCAACCATAACCCAAACCATAACCATAACCCAAAACATAACCCCTAACCCCTAACAATAACCCTCAACCAAACCATAACCCCAACCCCTAACAATAACCCTAACCCAAACCATAACCCCAATCATAACCATAACCCAAACCATAACCCCTAATCCCTTACAATAACCCTAACCCAAACCATAACCCCAACCCCTAACAATAACCCTAACCTAAACCATAACCCCTAACAAGAACCCTAACCCAAACCATAATCCCATCCATAGCCATAACCCCAACCATAACCATAACCCAAACCATAACCCAAACCATAACCCAAACCATAACCCAAACCATAACCCAAACCATAACCCAAACCATAACCCAAACCATAACCCAAACCATAACCCAAACCATAACCCAAACCATAACCCAAACCATAACCCAAACCATAACCCAAACCATAACCCAAACCATAACCCAAACCATAACCCAAACCATAACCCAAACAATAACCCAAACAATAACCCTAACCCAAACCATAACCCTAACCCAAACCATAACCCTAACCCAAACCATAACCCTAACCCAAACCATAACCAGATTCCCAACCATAACCATAACCCCAACCAAAACCATATTCCCAACCATAGCCATAACTCCAACCATATCCCCAACCATAACCATAACCCTAACCGATAACCCCAACCATAACACCAACCATATCCCCAACCATAACCATAACCCTAACCGATAACCCCAACCATAACACCAACCATAACCCCAACCATAACCCAAACCCTAACCCCAACCCCTAACAATAACCCTAACCCTAACCCAAACCATAACCCCTAACCCCTAACAATATCCCTAACCCAAACCATAACCCCTAACAATAACCCTAACCCAAACCATAACCCCAACCCCTAACAATAACCATAACCCCTAACCCCTAACAATAACCCTAACCCAAACCATAACCCCAACCCCTAACAATAACCCTAACCCAAAAACCTAACCCAAACCATAACCATAACCCCAACCATAACCATAACCCAAACCATAACCCCTAACCCCTAACAATAACCCTAACCCAAACCATAACCCCAACCCCTAACAATAACCCTAACCTAAACCATAACCCCAACCATAACCATAACCCAAACCATAACCATAACCCAAAACATAACCCCTAACCCCTAACAATAACCCTCAACAAAACCATAACCCCAACCCCTAACAATAACCCTAACCCAAACCATAACCCCAATCATAACCATATCCCAAACCATAACCCCTAATCCCTTACAATAACCCTAGCCCAAACCATAACCCCAACCCCTAACAATAACCCTAACTTAAACCATAACCATAACCCAAACCATAACCCCTAACCCCTAACAAGAACCCTAACCCAAACCATAATCCCATCCATAGCCATAACCCCAACCATAACCATAACCCAAACCATAACCCCCAACCCCTAACAATAACCATAACCCAAACCATAACCCCCAACCCCTAACAATAACCCTAACCCTAACCATAACCCAAACCATAACCCAAACCATAACCCAAACCATAACCCAAATCATAACCCAAACCATAACCCAAACCATAACCCAAACCATAACCCAAACCATAACCCAAACCATAACCCAAACCATAACCCAAACCATAACCCAAACCATAACCCAAACCATAACCCAAACCATAACCCAAACCATAACCCAAACCATAACCCAAACCATAACCCAAACCATAACCCAAACCATAACCCAAACCATAACCCAAACCATAACCCAAACCATAACCCAAACCATAACCCAAACCATAACCCAAACCATAACCCAAACCATAACCCAAACCATAACCCAAACCATAACCCAAACCATAACCCAAACCATAACCCAAACCATAACCCAAACCATAACCCAAACCATAACCCAAACCATAACCCAAACCATAACCCAAACCATAACCCAAACCATAACCCAAACCATAACCCAAACCATAACCCAAACCATAACCCAAACCATAACCCAAACCATAACCCAAACCATAACCCAAACCATAACCCCTAACCCCTAACAATAACCCTAACCCAAACCATAACCCCAACGCCTAACAATAACCCTAACCCAAACCATAACCCCAACCCCTAACAACAACCCTAACCTAAACCATAACCCCAAACATTACCATAACCCCTAACCCCTACCAATAACCCTAACCCAAACCATAACCCAAATGCCTAACAATAACCCTAACCCAAACCATAATCCCATCCATAACCATAACCCCAACAATAACCCTAACCCCTAACCCCTAAAAATAACGCTAACCCAAACCTTAACCCCAACCATAACCTTAACCATAACCGCAAACCAAACCATAACCCCTAAACCCTAACAATAACCCTAAACTTAACCATAACCCCAAACATAACCTTAAGCATAACCATAAACCAAACCATAACCCCTAAACCCTAACAATAACCCTAACCCAAACCATAACCCCAACCATAACCATAACCCCTACCAATAACCCTAACCCAAACCATAACCCAAATCCCTAACAATAACCCTAACCCAAACCATAACCCCAACCCCTAACAATAACCCTAACCTAAACCATAACCCAAACCATAACCCCAACCCCTAACAATAACCCTAACCTAAACCATAACCCCAACCATAACCCCAACCATAACCATAACCATAACCCAAACCATAACCCCTAACCCCTAACAATAACCCTAACCCAAACCCCTAACAAGAACCCTAACCCAAACCATAACCCCAACCATAACCAGATTCCCAACCATAACCATAACCCCAACCAAAACCATATTCCCAACCATAGCCATAACTCCAACCATATCCCCAACCATAACCATAACCCTAACCGATAACCCCAACCATAACACCAACCATAACCCCAACCATAACCCAAACCCTAACCCCAACCCCTAACAATAACCCTAACCCTAACCCTAACCCAAACCATAACCCCTAACATGATCCCTACCCCAAACCATAACCCCTAACAATAACCCTAACCAAAACCATAACCCCAACCCCTAACAATAACCATAACCCAAACCATAACCCCTAACCCCTAACACTAACCCTAACCCAAACCATAACCCCAACCCCTAACAATAACCCTAACCCAAAACCTAACCCAAACCATACCCATAACCCCAACCATAACCATAACCCAAACCATAACCCAAACCATAACCCAAACCATAACCCAAACCATAACCCCTAACCCCTAACAATAACCCTAACCCAAACCATAACCCCAACCCCTAACAATAACCCTAACCTAAACCATAACCCCAACCATAACCATAACCCAAACCATAACCATAACCCAAAACATAACCCCTAACCCCTAACAATAACCCTCAACAAAACCATAACCCCAACCCCTAACAATAACCCTAACCCAAACCATAACCCCAATCATAACCATAACCCAAACCATAACCCATAATCCCTTACAATAACCCTAGCCCAAACCATAACCCCAACCCCTAACAATAACCCTAACCTAAACCATAACCATAACCCAAACCATAACCCCTAACCCCTAACAAGAACCCTAACCCAAACCATTATCCCATCCATAGCCATAACCCCAACCATAACCATAACCCAAACCATAACCCCCAACCCCTAACAATAACCATAACCCAAACCATAACCCCCAACCCCTAACAATAACCCTAACCCAAACCATAACCCAAACCATAACCCAAACCATAACCCAAACCATAACCCAAACCATAACCCAAACCATAACCCAAACCATAACCCAAACCATAACCCAAACCATAACCCAAACCATAACCCAAACCATAACCCCAACCATAACCCAAACCATAACCATAACCCAAAACATAACCCCTAACCCCTAACAATAACCCTCAACCAAACCATAACCCCAACCCCTAACAATAACCCTAACCCAAACCATAACCCCAATCATAACCATAACCCAAACCATAACCCCTAATCCCTTACAATAACCCTAACCCAAACCATAACCCCAACCCCTAACAATAACCCTAACCTAAACCATAACCCCTAACAAGAACCCTAACCCAAACCATAATCCCATCCATAGCCATAACCCCAACCATAACCATAACCCAAACCATAACCCAAACCATAACCCAAACCATAACCCAAACCATAACCCAAACCATAACCCAAACCATAACCCAAACCATAACCCAAACCATAACCCAAACCATAACCCAAACCATAACCCAAACCATAACCCAAACCATAACCCAAACCATAACCCAAACCATAACCCAAACCATAACCCAAACCATAACCCAAACAATAACCCAAACAATAACCCTAACCCAAACCATAACCCTAACCCAAACCATAACCCTAACCCAAACCATAACCCTAACCCAAACCATAACCAGATTCCCAACCATAACCATAACCCCAACCAAAACCATATTCCCAACCATAGCCATAACTCCAACCATATCCCCAACCATAACCATAACCCTAACCGATAACCCCAACCATAACACCAACCATATCCCCAACCATAACCATAACCCTAACCGATAACCCCAACCATAACACCAACCATAACCCCAACCATAACCCAAACCCTAACCCCAACCCCTAACAATAACCCTAACCCTAACCCAAACCATAACCCCTAACCCCTAACAATATCCCTAACCCAAACCATAACCCCTAACAATAACCCTAACCCAAACCATAACCCCAACCCCTAACAATAACCATAACCCCTAACCCCTAACAATAACCCTAACCCAAACCATAACCCCAACCCCTAACAATAACCCTAACCCAAAAACCTAACCCAAACCATAACCATAACCCCAACCATAACCATAACCCAAACCATAACCCAAACCATAACCCCTAACCCCTAACAATAACCCTAACCCAAACCATAACCCCAACCCCTAACAATAACCCTAACCTAAACCATAACCCCAACCATAACCATAACCCAAACCATAACCATAACCCAAAACATAACCCCTAACCCCTAACAATAACCCTCAACAAAACCATAACCCCAACCCCTAACAATAACCCTAACCCAAACCATAACCCCAATCATAACCATATCCCAAACCATAACCCCTAATCCCTTACAATAACCCTAGCCCAAACCATAACCCCAACCCCTAACAATAACCCTAACCTAAACCATAACCATAACCCAAACCATAACCCCTAACCCCTAACAAGAACCCTAACCCAAACCATAATCCCATCCATAGCCATAACCCCAACCATAACCATAACCCAAACCATAACCCCCAACCCCTAACAATAACCATAACCCAAACCATAACCCCCAACCCCTAACAATAACCCTAACCCTAACCATAACCCAAACCATAACCCAAACCATAACCCAAACCATAACCCAAATCATAACCCAAACCATAACCCAAACCATAACCCAAACCATAACCCAAACCATAACCCAAACCATAACCCAAACCATAACCCAAACCATAACCCAAACCATAACCCAAACCATAACCCAAACCATAACCCAAACCATAACCCAAACCATAACCCAAACCATAACCCAAACCATAACCCAAACCATAACCCAAACCATAACCCAAACCATAACCCAAACCATAACCCAAACCATAACCCAAACCATAACCCAAACCATAACCCAAACCATAACCCAAACCATAACCCAAACCATAACCCAAACCATAACCCAAACCATAACCCAAACCATAACCCAAACCATAACCCAAACCATAACCCAAACCATAACCCAAACCATAACCCAAACCATAACCCAAACCATAACCCAAACCATAACCCAAACCATAACCCAAACCATAACCCAAACCATAACCCAAACCATAACCCCTAACCCCTAACAATAACCCTAACCCAAACCATAACCCCAACGCCTAACAATAACCCTAACCCAAACCATAACCCCAACCCCTAACAACAACCCTAACCTAAACCATAACCCCAAACATTACCATAACCCCTAACCCCTACCAATAACCCTAACCCAAACCATAACCCAAATGCCTAACAATAACCCTAACCCAAACCATAATCCCATCCATAACCATAACCCCAACAATAACCCTAACCCCTAACCCCTAAAAATAACGCTAACCCAAACCTTAACCCCAACCATAACCTTAACCATAACCGCAAACCAAAACATAACCCCTAAACCCTAACAATAACCCTAAACTTAACCATAACCCCAAACATAACCTTAAGCATAACCATAAACCAAACCATAACCCCTAAACCCTAACAATAACCCTAACCCAAACCATAACCCCAACCATAACCATAACCCCTACCAATAACCCTAACCCAAACCATAACCCAAATCCCTAACAATAACCCTAACCCAAACCATAACCCCAACCCCTAACAATAACCCTAACCTAAACCATAACCCCAACCATAACCCCAACCATAACCATAACCATAACCCAAACCATAACCCCTAACCCCTAACAATAACCCTAACCCAAACCCCTAACAAGAACCCTAACCCAAACCATAACCCCAACCATAACCAGATTCCCAACCATAACCATAACCCCAACCAAAACCATATTCCCAACCATAGCCATAACTCCAACCATATCCCCAACCATAACCATAACCCTAACCGATAACCCCAACCATAACACCAAACATAACCCCAACCATAACCCAAACCCTAACCCCAACCCCTAACAATAACCCTAACCCTAACCCAAACCATAACCCCTAACAATATCCCTACCCCAAACCATAACCCCTAACAATAACCCTAACCCAAACCATAACCCCAACCCCTAACAATAACCATGACCCAAACCATAACCCCTAACCCCTAACAATAACCCTAACCCAAACCATAACCCCAACCCCTAACAATAACCCTAACCCAAAACCTAACCCAAAACCTAACCCAAACCATACCCATAACCCCAACCATAACCATAACCCAAACCATAACCCAAACCATAACCCCTAACCCCTAACAATAACCCTAACCCAAACCATAACCCCAACCCCTAACAATAACCCTAACCTAAACCATAACCCCAACCATAACCATAACCCAAACCATAACCATAACCCAAAACATAACCCCTAACCCCTAACAATAACCCTCAACAAAACCATATCCCCAACCCCTAACAATAACCCTAACCCAAACCATAACCCCAATCATAACCATAACCCAAACCATAACCCCTAATCCCTTACAATAACCCTAGCCCAAACCATAACCCCAACCCCTAACAATAACCCTAACCTAAACCATAACCATAACCCAAACCATAACCCCTTACCCCTAACAAGAACCCCAACCCAAACCATTATCCCATCCATAGCCATAACCCCAACCATAACCATAACCCAAACCATAACCCCCAACCCCTAACAATAACCATAACCAAAACCATAACCCCCAACCCCTAACAATAACCCTAACCCAAACCATAACCCAAACCATAACCCAAACCATAACCCAAACCATAACCCAAACCATAACCCAAACCATAACCCAAACCATAACCCAAACCATAACCCAAACCATAACCCAAACCATAACCCAAACCATAACCCAAACCATAACCCAAACCATAACCCAAACCATAACCCCAACCATAACCATAACCCAAACCATAACCATAACCCAAAACATAACACCTAACCCCTAACAATAACCCTCAACCAAACCATAACCCTAACCCAAACCATAACCCCAATCATAACCATAACCCAAACCATAACCCCTAATCCCTTACAATAACCCTAACCCAAACCATAACCCCAACCCCTAACAATAACCCTAACCTAAACCATAACCCCTAACAAGAACCCTAACCCAAACCATAATCCCATCCATAGCCATAACCCCAACCATAACCATAACCCAAACCATAACCCAAACCATAACCCAAACCATAACCCAAACCATAACCCAAACCATAACCCGAACCATAACCCAAACCATAACCCAAACCATAACCCAAACCATAACCCAAACCATAACCCAAACCATAACCCAAACCATAACCCAAACCATAACCCAAACCATAACCCAAACCATAACCCAAACCATAACCCAAACCATAACCCAAACCATAACCCAAACCATAACCCAAACCATAACCCAAACCATAACCCAAACAATAACCCAAACAATAACCCTAACCCAAACCATAACCCTAACCCAAACCATAACCCTAACCCAAACCATAACCCTAACCCAAACCATAACCCTAACCCAAACCATAACCCTAACCCAAACCATAACCCTAACCCAAACCATAACCAGATTCCCAACCATAACCATAACCCCAACCAAAACCATATTCCCAACCATAGCCATAACTCCAACCATATCCCCAACCATAACCATAACCCTAACCGATAACCCCAACCATAACACCAACCATAACCCCAACCATAACCCAAACCCTAACCCCAACCCCTAACAATAACCCTAACCCTAACCCAAACCATAACCCAAACCATAACCCAAACCATAACCCAAACCATAACCCAAACCATAACCCAAACCATAACCCAAACCATAACCCAAACCATAACCCAAACAATAACCCTAACCCAAACCATAACCCTAACCCAAACCATAACCCTAACCCAAACCATAACCCTAACCCAAACCATAACCCTAACCCAAACCATAACCCTAACCCAAACCATAACCAGATTCCCAACCATAACCATAACCCCAACCAAAACCATATTCCCAACCATAGCCATAACTCCAACCATATCCCCAACCATAACCATAACCCTAACCGATAACCCCAACCATAACACCAACCATAACCCCAACCATAACCCAAACCCTAACCCCAACCCCTAACAATAACCCTAACCCTAACCCAAACCATAACCCCTAACCCCTAACAATATCCCTAACCCAAACCATAACCCCTAACAATAACCCTAACCCAAACCATAACCCCAACCCCTAACAATAACCCTAACCTAAACCATAACCCCAACCATAACCATAACCCAAACCATAACCATAACCCAAAACATAACCCCTAACCCCTAACAATAACCCTCAACAAAACCATAACCCCAACCCCTAACAATAACCCTAACCCAAACCATAACCCCAATCATAACCATAACCCAAACCATAACCCCTAATCCCTTACAATAACCCTAGCCCAAACCATAACCCCAACCCCTAACAATAACCCTAACCTAAACCATAACCATAACCCAAACCATAACCCCTAACCCCTAACAAGAACCCTAACCCAAACCATTATCCCATCCATAGCCATAACCCCAACCATAACCATAACCCAAACCATAACCCCCAACCCCTAACAATAACCATAACCCAAACCATAACCCCCAACCCCTAACAATAACCCTAACCCAAACCATAACCCAAACCATAACCCAAACCATAACCCAAACCATAACCCAAACCATAACCCAAACCATAACCCAAACCATAACCCAAACCATAACCCAAACCATAACCCAAACCATAACCCCAACCATAACCCAAACCATAACCATAACCCAAAACATAACCCCTAACCCCTAACAATAACCCTCAACCAAACCATAACCCCAACCCCTAACAATAACCCTAACCCAAACCATAACCCCAATCATAACCATAACCCAAACCATAACCCCTAATCCCTTACAATAACCCTAACCCAAACCATAACCCCAACCCCTAACAATAACCCTAACCTAAACCATAACCCCTAACAAGAACCCTAACCCAAACCATAATCCCATCCATAGCCATAACCCCAACCATAACCATAACCCAAACCATAACCCAAACCATAACCCAAACCATAACCCAAACCATAACCCAAACCATAACCCAAACCATAACCCAAACCATAACCCAAACCATAACCCAAACCATAACCCAAACCATAACCCAAACCATAACCCAAACCATAACCCAAACCATAACCCAAACCATAACCCAAACCATAACCCAAACCATAACCCAAACAATAACCCAAACAATAACCCTAACCCAAACCATAACCCTAACCCAAACCATAACCCTAACCCAAACCATAACCAGATTCCCAACCATAACCATAACCCCAACCAAAACCATATTCCCAACCATAGCCATAACTCCAACCATATCCCCAACCATAACCATAACCCTAACCGATAACCCCAACCATAACACCAACCATAACCCCAACCATAACCCAAACCCTAACCCCAACCCCTAACAATAACCCTAACCCTAACCCAAACCATAACCCCTAACCCCTAACAATATCCCTAACCCAAACCATAACCCCTAACAATAACCCTAACCCAAACCATAACCCCAACCCCTAACAATAACCATAACCCCTAACCCCTAACAATAACCCTAACCCAAACCATAACCCCAACCCCTAACAATAACCCTAACCCAAAAACCTAACCCAAACCATAACCATAACCCCAACCATAACCATAACCCAAACCATAACCCCTAACCCCTAACAATAACCCTAACCCAAACCATAACCCCAACCCCTAACAATAACCCTAACCTAAACCATAACCCCAACCATAACCATAACCCAAACCATAACCATAACCCAAAACATAACCCCTAACCCCTAACAATAACCCTCAACCAAACCATAACCCCAACCCCTAACAATAACCCTAACCCAAACCATAACCCCAATCATAACCATAACCCAAACCATAACCCCTAATCCCTTACAATAACCCTAGCCCAAACCATAACCCCAACCCCTAACAATAACCCTAACCTAAACCATAACCATAACCCAAACCATAACCCCTAACCCCTAACAAGAACCCTAACCCAAACCATAATCCCATCCATAGCCATAACCCCAACCATAACCATAACCCAAACCATAACCCCCAACCCCTAACAATAACCATAACCCAAACCATAACCCCCAACCCCTAACAATAACCCTAACCCTAACCATAACCCAAACCATAACCCAAACCATAACCCAAACCATAACCCAAACCATAACCCAAACCATAACCCAAACCATAACCCAAACCATAACCCAAACCATAACCCAAACCATAACCCAAACCATAACCCAAACCATAACCCAAACCATAACCCAAACCATAACCCAAACCATAACCCAAACCATAACCCAAACCATAACCCAAACCATAACCCAAACCATAACCCAAACCATAACCCAAACCATAACCCAAACCATAACCCAAACCATAACCCAAACCATAACCCAAACCATAACCCAAACCATAACCCAAACCATAACCCAAACCATAACCCAAACCATAACCCAAACCATAACCCAAACCATAACCCAAACCATAACCCAAACCATAACCCAAACCATAACCCAAACCATAACCCAAACCATAACCCAAACCATAACCCAAACCATAACCCAAACCATAACCCAAACCATAACCCAAACCATAACCCAAACCATAACCCAAACCATAACCCAAACCATAACCCAAACCATAACCCAAACCATAACCCAAACCATAACCCAAACCATAACCCAAACCATAACCCAAACCATAACCCAAACCATAACCCAAACCATAACCCAAACCATAACCCAAACCATAACCCAAACCATAACCCAAACCATAACCCAAACCATAACCCAAACCATAACCCAAACCATAACCCAAACCATAACCCAAACCATAACCCAAACCATAACCCAAACCATAACCCAAACCATAACCCAAACCATAACCCAAACCATAACCCCTAACCCCTAACAATAACCCTAACCCAAACCATAACCCCAACGCCTAACAATAACCCTAACCCAAACCATAACCCCAACCCCTAACAACAACCCTAACCTAAACCATAACCCCAAACATTACCATAACCCCTAACCCCTACCAATAACCCTAACCCAAACCATAACCCAAATGCCTAACAATAACCCTAACCCAAACCATAATCCCATCCATAACCATAACCCCAACAATAACCCTAACCCCTAACCCCTAAAAATAACGCTAACCCAAACCTTAACCCCAACCATAACCTTAACCATAACCGCAAACCAAACCATAACCCCTAAACCCTAACAATAACCCTAACCTTAACCATAACCCCAAACATAACCTTAAGCATAACCGTAAACCAAACCATAACCCCTAAACCCTAACAATAACCCTAACCCAAACCATAACCCCAACCATAACCATAACCCCTAACCCCTACCAATAACCCTAACCCAAACCATAACCCAAATCCCTAACAATAACCCTAACCCAAACCATAACCCCAACCCCTAACAATAACCCTAACCTAAACCATAACCCCAACCATAACCCCAACCATAACCATAACCATAACCCAAACCATAACCCCTAACCCCTAACAATAACCCTAACCCAAACCCCTAACAAGAACCCTAACCCAAACCATAACCCCAACCATAACCAGATTCCCAACCATAACCATAACCCCAACCAAAACCATATTCCCAACCATAGCCATAACTCCAACCATATCCCCAACCATAACCATAACCCTAACCGATAACCCCAACCATAACACCAACCATAACCCCAACCATAACCCAAACCCTAACCCCAACCCCTAACAATAACCCTAACCCTAACCCAAACCATAACCCCTAACCCCTAACAATATCCCTACCCCAAACCATAACCCCTAACAATAACCCTAACCCAAACCATAACCCCAACCCCTAACAATAACCAGAACCCAAACCATAACCCCTAACCCCTAACAATAACCCTAACCCAAACCATAACCCCAACCCCTAACAATAACCCTAACCCAAAACCTAACCCAAACCATACCCATAACCCCAACCATAACCATAACCCAAACCATAACCCAAACCATAACCCAAACCATAACCCAAACCATAACCCAAACCATAACCCAAACCATAACCCAAACCATAACCCAAACCATAACCCAAACCATAACCCAAACCATAACCCAAACCATAACCCAAACCATAACCCCTAACCCCTAACAATAACCCTAACCCAAACCATAACCCCAACCCCTAACAATAACCCTAACCTAAACCATAACCCCAACCATAACCATAACCCAAACCATAACCATAACCCAAAACATAACCCCTAACCCCTAACAGTAACCCTCAACAAAACCATAACCCCAACCCCTAACAATAACCCTAACCCAAACCATAACCCCAATCATAACCATAACCCAAACCATAACCCCCAACCCCTAACAATAACCCTAACCCAAACCATAACCCAAACCATAACCCAAACCATAACCCAAACCATAACCCAAACCATAACCCAAACCATAACCCAAACCATAACCCAAACCATAACCCCAACCATAACCCAAACCATAACCCAAACCATAACCCAAACCATAACCCAAACCATAACCCAAACCATAACCCAAACCATAACCCAAAACATAACCCCTAACCCCTAACAATAACCCTCAACCAAACCATAACCCCAACCCCTAACAATAACCCTAACCCAAACCATAACCCCAATCATAACCATAACCCAAACCATAACCCCTAATCCCTTACAATAACCCTAACCCAAACCATAACCCCAACCCCTAACAATAACCCTAACCTAAACCATAACCCCTAACAAGAACCCTAACCCAAACCATAATCCCATCCATAGCCATAACCCCAACCATAACCATAACCCAAACCATAACCCCCAACCCCTAACAATAACCCTAACCCAAACCATAATCCCATCCAAGCCATAACCCCAACCATAACCATAACCCAAACCATAACCCCCAACCCCTAACAATAACCCTAACCCAAACCATAACCCAAACAACCATAACCACGTGCTGCCAGAGGACCTCGGCACGCCCGGTGAATACCTTGTTGAAGACAGGCAGGCCTCGGTTCACCTTGTTGGCCAAAGTGGCAAAGGACCTGTGGGGAGGGGGGAGGGGGGGGAGATGTCGGTTCCAACTTTCCTGGAAAACAGACGGATAGACGGCCTCCTGGCACGCCTACCGGGAATCGTCCTGGTCTTTAGATTTTTCGTCTGACAACAACTCGTCCCACTCTGGATGACAAAATGGGGAAACAAGTGCCATCTATCACATATAAACCGAAAGCCTTTTAATGACCGACTATCTGGTAAACGTCCCAGACAAGACCGGCAGGCCGGCCCTCTCGGTTAAAAATGGACTGAGCATCTGCCAATTACCGACTCTAACCTTGCCTTGGCTGGCTCCAAAATGGAAAAAAATAACATCTTGTACATTTAAGTTTCAATTACTCACGTTTCACTGTATTCCACCACCCCATCAAACTGTCCGTATCCTGTGAAGAAGAAAGGAAGGAAGGGCGTAAGTGAGACGAGACGGAAAGAGGCGGCGGCTGAGAGAGAGCGAGAGAGAGCGAGAGAGAGCGAGAGAGCAAGAGAGCAAGAGAGCAAGAGAGCAAACGAGAGAGAGAGAGAGCGCGGGAGCAAACGAGAGAGAGAGAGCGTGGGAGCAAACGAGAGAGAGAGAGAGCGCGGGAGCAAACGACAGAGAGAGAGAGAGCGCGGGAGCAAACGACAGAGAGAGAGAGCGCGAGAGCAAACGAGCGCGAACGAGAGCGAGCGGGCGCGAGAGCGAGCGGGCGCGAGTGCGAGCGGGCGCGAGTGCGAGCGGGCGCGAGTGCGAACGGGCGGCCGCGAGAGCGAACGGGCGGGCGCGAGAGTGAACGGGCGGGCGCGAGAGAGAACGGGCGGGCGCGAGAGCGAATGGGCGGGCGCGAGAGTTATGGTTGAGAGCGAGAACGAGCGCGAGAGCGAACGGGCGGGCGCGAGAGCGAACGGGCGGGCGCGAGAGCGAACGGGCGGGCGCGAGAGCGAACGGGCGGGCGCGAGAGTTATGGTTGAGAGCGAGAACGAGCGCGAGAACGAGCGCGAGAACGAGCGCGAGAACGAGTGCGAGAGAAAGAGAAAAAAAGAGAGAGAGAAAGAAGAGGAAGAAGAAGAAGAAGAAGAAGAAGAAGAAGAAGAAGAAGAAGAAGAAGAAGAGGAAGAAGAAGAGGAAGAAGAAGAGGAAGAAGAAGAGGAAGAAGAAGAGGAAGAAGAAGAAGAAGAAGAAGAAGAGGAAGAAGAAGAGGAAGAAGAAGAAGAAGAGGAAGAAGAAAAAGAAGAAGAAGAGGAAGAAGAACAAGAGGAAGACGAACAAGCGGAAGAAGAACAAGAGGAAGAGGAACAAGAAGAAGAGGAACAAGAAGAATAGGAACAAGAAGAAGAAGAAGAAGAGGAAGAGGAAGAAGAGGGAGGGGAAGAGGGAGGGGAAGAGGAGGGAGAGGGGGGGAAGAGGAGGGAGAGGGGGGAAGAGGAGGGAGAGGGGGGGAAGAGGAGGGAGAGGGGGGGAAGAGGAGGGAGAGGGGGGGAGAGGGGGGAAGAGGAGGGAGAGGGGGGGAAGAGGAGGGAGAGGGGGGGAAGAGGAGGGAGAGGGGGGGCAGCGGTCGGGGGGAGGAGAAGGGGGGCGGCCGGGGGGAGGAGAAGACATTGACGTTGTCCGAGATGCTGGCGGAAGCTGATCTGATCCCTCCGGCCGTGGCGATGAGCGAGGCCCCAAAGGTGAAGGGCGTCAGGGCCAGGCCGGCGATGGCCGTCACGCCGGTTACTTTGGCCTTCTGGTGGAAGGTGGCCAGGTGGCCGGCCAGGGCGCGGAGCTTCACCACGTGCTGCCAGAGGACCTCGGCGCGCCAGGTGAATACCTTGTTGAAGACAGGCAGGGCTCGGTTCACCTTGTTGGTCAAAGTGGAAAATGACCTGTGGGGAGGGGGGAGATGTCGGTTCCAACTTCCCTGGAGCCCAGACGGATAGACGGCCTCCCGGCACGCCTACCGGGAATCGTCCCGGTCTTTAAATTCTTCGTCTGACGACAACTCGTCCCACTCTGGATGAGAAAATGGGGGAAAAAAGTGCCATCTATCACATATAAACCGAAAGCCTTTTTATGACCGACTGTGTGTGTGGTGGGGGGTGGGGGGTCACCTCTTTTGGGGCGCCAAATTACTGGACAATATTGCAGGGTTTTTGGGTCGGAAAAAATAATTGCAGGGTGCACTTTTTCCAAACGGCCACAAGATGGCAGCAGGAGATCATATTACTGGGAAGTAATTTTCAAATCAAAGCGTATGGGAGGCATTTTGGTTTTCAAGACCAATTGCGGGTTATGTCATTAATCTTGCCTACGAATAAACTAGTTTCAGGGTTAGGGTTATAGTCAATTAAAAGTCAAATCAATTAGAAGAAACTTACATAAGACGACATCTTGAGACAACTTGCGTTGGCGCCCAAAAGAACCTGTAAAGTGGTATGGATTGAGAACGTGTTGCTGCAGTACTTTTTACTTTGAAAAAAATACAAGGCACAACAATATATATTATCATTTAAAATTGACAATATATAGTGGTAGCTCGACAAGAAAGAGAAAGATAGAGAGAGGAGTAGGAGAGGAGGGAGAGAGAGAGAGAGAGAGAGAGAGAGAGAGAGAGAGAGAGAGGAGAAGAAGAGGAGGGAGAGACAGAGAGAGGCGAAGAAGAGTAGGGAGAGAGAGAAGAAGAGGAGGGAGAGAGAGAAGAAGAGGAGGGAGAGAGAGAGGCGGCGGTCGGGGGGAGAGAGAGAGAAAAAAAAGAGAAATAAAGAGAAAAAGAGAGAAAGAGAAAAAAAGAGAAAGAGAAAATAAGAGAACCAAACCATAACCCCTAACCCCTAACAATAACCCTAACCCAAACCATAACCCCAACCCCTGACAATAACCCTAACCTAAACCATAACCCCAACCATAACCATAACCCAAACCATAATCATAACCCAAAACATAACCCCTAACCCCTAACAATAACCCTCAACCAAACCATAACCCCAACCCCTAACAATAACCCTAACCCAAACCATAACCCCAATCATAACCATAACCCAAACCATAACCCCTAATCCCTTACAATAACCCTAACCCAAACCATAACCCCAACCCCTAACAATAACCCTAACCTAAACCATAACCCCTAACAAGAACCCTAACCCAAACCATAATCCCATCCATAGCCATAACCCAAACCATAACCATAACCCAAACCATAACCCCCAACCCCTAACAATAACCCTAACCCAAACCATAACCCAAACCATTACCCAAACCATAACCCAAACCATAACCCAAACCATAACCCAAACCATAACCCAAACCATAACCCAAACCATAACCCAAACCATAACCCAAACCATAACCCAAACCATAACCCAAACCATAACCCAAACCATAACCCAAACCATAACCCAAACCATAACCCAAACCATAACCCAAACCATAACCCAAACCATAACCCAAACCATAACCCAAACCATAACCCAAACCATAACCCAAACCATAACCCAAACCATAACCCAAACCATAACCCAAACCATAACCCAAACCATAACCCAAACCATAACCCAAACCATAACCCAAACCATAACCCAAACCATAACCCAAACCATAACCCAAACCATAACCCAAACCATAACCCAAACCATAACCCAAACCATAACCCAAACCATAACCCAAACCATAACCCAAACCATAACCCAAACCATAACCCAAACCATAACCCCGAACCCCTAACAATAACCCTAACCCAAACCATAACCCCAACGCCTAACAATAACCCTAACCCAAACCATAACCCCAACCCCTAACAACAACCCTAACCTAAACCATAACCCCAACCATAACCATAACCCCTAACCCCTACCAATAACCCTAACCCAAACCATAACCCAAATGCCTAACAATAACCCTAACCCAAACCATAATCCCATCCATAACCATAACCCCAACAATAACCCTAACCCCTAACCCCTAAAAATAACGCTAACCCAAACCTTAACCCCAACCATAACCTTAACCATAACCGCAAACCAAACCATAACCCCTAAACCCTAACAATAACCCTAAACTTAACCATAACCCCAAACATAACCTTAAGCATAACCATAAACCAAACCATAACCCCTAAACCCTAACAATAACCCTAACCCAAACCATAACCCCAACCATAACCATAACCCCTACCAATAACCCTAACCCAAACCATAACCCAAATCCCTAACAATAACCCTAACCCAAACCATAACCCCAACCCCTAACAATAACCCTAACCTAAACCATAACCCCAACCATAACCCCAACCATAACCATAACCATAACCCAAACCATAACCCCTAACCCCTAACAATAACCCTAACCCAAACCCCTAACAAGAACCCTAACCCAAACCATAACCCCAACCATAACCAGATTCCCAACCATAACCATAACCCCAACCAAAACCATATTCCCAACCATAGCCATAACTCCAACCATATCCCCAACCATAACCATAACCCTAACCGATAACCCCAACCATAACACCAACCATAACCCCAACCATAACCCAAACCCTAACCCCAACCCCTAACAATAACCCTAACCCTAACCCAAACCATAACCCCTAACAATATCCCTACCCCAAACCATAACCCCTAACAATAACCCTAACCCAAACCATAACCCCAACCCCTAACAATAACCATAACCCAAACCATAACCCCTAACCCCTAACAATAACCCTAACCCAAACCATAACCCCAACCCCTAACAATAACCCTAACCCAAAACCTAACCCAAACCATACCCATAACCCCAACCATAACCATAACCCAAACCATAACCCAAACCATAACCCCTAACCCCTAACAATAACCCTAACCCAAACCATAACCCCAACCCCTAACAATAACCCTAACCTAAACCATAACCCCAACCATAACCATAACCCAAACCATAACCATAACCCAAAACATAACCCCTAACCCCTAACAATAACCCTCAACAAAACCATAACCCCAACCCCTAACAATAACCCTAACCCAAACCATAACCCCAATCATAACCATAACCCAAACCATAACCCCTAATCCCTTACAATAACCCTAGCCCAAACCATAACCCCAACCCCTAACAATAACCCTAACCTAAACCATAACCATAACCCAAACCATAACCCCTAACCCCTAACAAGAACCCCAACCCAAACCATTATCCCATCCATAGCCATAACCCCAACCATAACCATAACCCAAACCATAACCCCCAACCCCTAACAATAACCATAACCCAAACCATAACCCCCAACCCCTAACAATAACCCTAACCCAAACCATAACCCAAACCATAACCCAAACCATAACCCAAACCATAACCCAAACCATAACCCAAACCATAACCCAAACCATAACCCAAACCATAACCCCAACCATAACCATAACCCAAACCATAACCATAACCCAAAACATAACCCCTAACCCCTAACAATAACCCTCAACCAAACCATAACCCCAACCCCTAACAATAACCCTAACCCAAACCATAACCCCAATCATAACCATAACCCAAACCATAACCCCTAATCCCTTACAACAGGGGTGTCCAAACTTTTTGCAAAGAGGGCCAGATTTGGTAAGGTGAAAATGTGTGCGGGCCGACTTTTAGCCTGACATTCTTTGAACCATTAACATTAAATGCAAATTAACTTTTTGGGATTTTTTTTAATTACAAATGGCATACTTTTACATTTTTTTTACATTTAGGTTTTTACCGAAATCAAAAACCACAAAAAATTAAGAAAACTATCAAGGATATCTAAGTTCATGTGAAACATCACATATTATTCACTATTATATGCTCACTGTAGGAACAGTGCTGAAAACAAAACAATGATCACTGCATATTCAAACTGTGATTTTGACCATCACAAAAAAAATAATGAACTGAGATTTAAGAATTTATTCAACTCAGAGGACTTAACAGATATCTTGCCTGCACTAATGTGAAGGGTGATACTGGGATCTTGACTGCAGTATGTAGTCCAGGTCTTCATCGCACGCTAACGAGAAAAAGTCAAACTCAGTTCCTTTTGCCTCTAACTGTCTCTTAATATCTAATGAAACGTCTTCAATTCTCCGTGCCACAGTATTACGAGCCAGGC